>NC_142807.1:67170930-67258315 GCF_049724085.1 Artemia sp. Qi Xiang Cuo | reverse complement strand
AAATTCCTTCTAAAATCTCTTCAAAAATCTTCTTTAAAATGCTCTATCTGTTTCGCCGAAATAGTTCCATAACCTGTCTAAAACGGTTTCGCCCAAATAATCCCTAAACGTAAATTCAGCGTGTTCCTTTGTTATTGGCATCTCTGCGCTAACGCATTTCAAATTAATATGAAACCTTTTTCGCGCGCTAAAACAATTCATCGCTAAGATGTTTCTTGCCCAATTGTTTCCGATGGCCTTTGGTTATTAATATCCTTTTGGAGTTCGACCAGTAGAACTGTTCCCGAGGCAAAGACATTAATGATTTGGATCTATTCCTGGAGAAATGTTTCTAGGCGAAAATTTTTAAAGTCTGACAGATGATGTCATTGATTGATTGATCTGTCAAGAAAGGGGAAACTAATTTGTTGTTTCTAATGGGAGTCATTGATTCACGATAGGCGGAATTTGAGGGCCGACAGCACAGGTGTTCTCGACTTATCGTGACAGCACCACGTGGCTTCGGCGGTTTTCAATGGTGAGAAAGTTCCTGTTTTTTCAAAATTCTCACTGACAAAAACCATAAAAACATACAAAAATGTGAGAAAGTTCCTTTGGGCTTTGGGGGTCCGGGGATGGCATTTGGGGGTCTGGGTGGGCCTTGGGGGGTCTGGGGGGCACTTGAGGACCGATTGGTCCTTTGGGAGCCGTGTGGACCTTTGGGGGCGTGGTGCGGACCTGTGGGGGTCGGGGGGGCCAGGTGGGCGCCTGGTGGACATTTGGGGACCGGTGGAGGGCCTTTGGGACCCTGTTGGTCTTTTGGGAACTCGGTGGGCCTTTGGGGGGCCCGGGGATGGCCGTTGAGGGTCTGGGGTGGGTCTTTGGGGGCACCAGTGGCCCTTTGGGAGCTTGGGGGACCTTTGAGTGTCCGGGGGGCAGTTGGGGGCCTGGGAGACATTTGGGGACCGGTGGAGGGCCTTTGGGAGCTTGGGGGGCCTTTGAGGACCGGGGGCTTCCTTCGGGGTTGGGGTAGGAGGATTGGAACCCTTTGGGGTTGGGTTAGAGGACCTCACAACTCTGTTCAAATGAAACTTGTGTATTATAACGACCACAGAGTTTCACCTTTAAATTCTCTTCTAAAATCTCTTCAAAATCTTCTTTTAAAATGTCTCTATCTGTTTCGCCGAAATAGTTCCATAACCTGTCTAAAACGGTTTCGCCCAAATAATCCCTAAACGCAAATTCAGCGTGTTCCTTTGTTATTGGCATCTCTGCGCTATCGCATTTCAAATTAATATGAAACCTTTTCGCGCGCTAAAACAATTCATCGCTAAGATGTTTCTTGCCTAATTGTTTCCATGGCCTTTGGTTATTAATATCCTTTGGAGTTCGACCAGTAGAACTGTTCCCGAGGCAAAGACATTAATGATTTGGATCTATTCCTGGAGAAATGTTTCTAGGCGAAAATTTTTAAAGTCTGACAGATGATGTCATTGATTGATTGATCTGTCAAGAAAGGGAAATTAATTTGTTGTTTCTAAGGGGAATTATTGATTAACGATAGGTGAATTGAGGTCGACAGCACAGGTGTTCTGACTCGTGACAGCACCACGTGGTTTATGGTTTTCTCAGTGAGAAAGTTCCTGTTTTTTCAAATTCTCACTGACAAAAACCATAAAAACATAAAAAAATGTGAGAAAGTTCCTGTTTTTCAAATTCTCACTGACAAAAACAATAAAAACATACAAAAATGTGACAAAATTCATGTTTTTTCAAGTGATAAAATTCCTGTTTTTTCATTCTCACTGAGAAAACCATAAACCACGTGGTAATGTCACGAGTATAAGGGTCCTCTCTACTCTACTGCCGCAACCATGATGACTGGTACCCTCCATATTCCAGTCATAAAATGAGCGATTAGTATTCTATTATTAATACCTTCCAAGCCCAAACAAGAATTAGCAGCATCCTTGTTCATCGTGAGCCCTACTCCCTGCATTTGTACCCCATCCTTCCTGCCTGAGTAAGTACATTCTATATCATCTAATTTCACGTTTCTTACCTCTGGAGTTTCTGAAACTCCTAATAACTCTAGATCGAAGTGTCTGAATTCGTCAGTCAAAATGACTATACTATGGTTATTTTTTGCGTTTTAACATTCCAAGTTGCAATTTTCATATTCTTTCAATCATTAGAAAAGTCAGTGATCTCTTCAGTTGAATGGAAGCTTTGTGCAATCCTGGGCCCATCTTGGTCAAAACATGGTTTTCAGTACTTGGCGATGCTCTTCTATCAACAAGAGTCGAAATCCTGCACAGACAATCTCAAGCCTATTACCTCCTATTCATTATATATTCATACCTACAAATATTATGCTACTACGGGGAGGAAACCCATAGTAGATAAAATAGCTAAAAAGAGGTTTTCAGCCCAAAAATACCCACCAAAATAGACCAAGTCCAGAATAATTAGCCAGTTAATCAGAATCCTGTTTGGATGTTGTGTCGTTTGCTAGGCTATAATTTCCTCGAGGGGTGCCACTCCTCAAACGGGAATAGAATTGACAGCAAGGTATCCAGCCTCACTGGTAATCCCACGAGGTTGAGACAGCCCTTTGCAGAGGCTGTTTGCATTTGCATTCCCCCCCCCCATTAGGAACATCATTGATGTGCGTTTATTTTCTTATGAACTAGTTTTAATAGCAATATAGCCCCAATCACTCGATAAAAATGACCAGCTAGTCGGTAAAATCTATAGACACCCCCCCCTCTTCCAAACATTTTGGCTACGACTCTGGTCAGTACCAGACCTAGTCCACGGAAAGTATTCATCCATAAGATTAAACTATTATAGTGAAGTATGTACAGTAAAATCAATTGCCTGCCCCCCCCCCCCTCTCACAAAACATTTCGCCTAGTGACGCCTCTGGCTGGTAAGAGACCAATTCTTCGGGAAGTAGTTACTAATATATCACGGACGTGTGTTTATTTCTTTGGGAAGTAATTGTAATGGCAATATGATCCAAATCAGCCGGTAAACGTGACAACCTTGCTTGTGTGTTCAACTTTTAAAATGACAATAATACTTGTGGAGCAAGTTCTCCACCCTGACCTTTGATTTATTAAAGTAATAGATACCATGAATTATTGTAAACGCATTGAAACTCATGAGGAGGTATCATGGTTGCGGCAGCAGCTGCAACCTAGTAAAGAGCAAACCAAAACCCATAGAAACCAAAAGTTACAAAACTCGTTTAGAAAAAAAACTGCCTAGTGAAAAAAAAATACCATCTGACGCTAATTCAGGAATGCTAACTATTATTTTGGTTCGTCTTAAAAGTAAAAGTTAATTTGGAAAAGAAATTTATAGTGGCGTCAGATCAGATGAAAAGTGTACCATTGGAATCAGCATGGTCCAAAACCTTATTCAGGGAGATTACTGTCCCCCACCATAAACAGCAAGGAAAACCACTTTTTTTGGCATGGGTAACACTGATCTGTCTCCCGTTTTTTTTCTCTCTCTTTATTTTGTTTTCTAGGGCTAGCGGGTCGACAGAACATCATAGAGATACGCTTAATGGCTCGTTCACAAGATATTTGTCATAACTAAGTGCTTTTTATAAATTCCATCTGCTCTAAGTGCTATATGGCACTAAAGATGGCGCTGTTTGTGCCATTACTTAAGAGGTGGGGCTAGCAGACTACCAGAACATCTTAGACAGATTTTTAATAGCTCATAAAAAAGCTATTGGTCATATCTAGGTTTTTCCTATAAATTCCACCATCTGCAAGTTCCAAATGGCATTTAAAACGGCACTTTTGGTTGCCATGTCTCAAGGGGAAAAACTGGGGCTAGTGGGCTACCAGTACTTTTTAGAGTGGTGTTTCATGGCCCATTTGAAAGCTATTGCTCATATCTATTTATTTTTATAAATTCTACTATCCGTAAGTGCAATATAGCACTAAAACAACACTTTGGTGTCACTTCTTAAGTGGAAAATCTTGGAAATATAAAACGCTATCATTGTAATAATTATGGCCCAAAACCCTTAATTGGAGGTTTGCAAGAACACCTCCCGTATGTTACTCCGCCAAGCCCCTTAATAAGCTATGGAATTATGGTACTACAAAAACCAATAGATTAAATTAGATTATTAGAGCTGTGTTCTGTTGGTATAACTTTGGAATTCAAATCAGACTGTCTAGCGCTTAGTTCCTGCTTCGGTATTTTTTTCAATCACGGTTTTGTCCCTTCTGTATAATATTTTTCAAGGGAATTGAGGTCATCCAGTTCACGATTTGGAACTACATTCTTAGTAGATCACTAAAGCCATACCCCAGCCAGCGGTGTAATTTCGTCAAAATCTTCGGCGGGGGGGGGGGGAGATAGAGCTAATTCTCCCGAATCAAGTGAAAATGACAGAAAACTGAAAAATCAGCCATATAGTAATAAAAAAGGTGAAGATGTACTAAAGAAAACTGACCCGTTTCTGTGAATGCTTGAATTATGCAGGCTTATCCTAGTTTTGACAAGATTTTTCGAAAAAACTAAATTTCAGCTGGGGGGAGGGACTGGGGTCTGGGGTGGCACTGAGGTATGATAGCGGCAGTTGCCCCCTCTTCCCCATAGCAAATTACGTCCCTGATCCGAACCTCTTAACACTTAGGGGTTGGAGAAGTGTAGTCATGCGGTTTTAGAACCACTCAAAATTGTATATTAAAAGAAGGATTATTTATTGCTATATTTGATAATTCAAATTATTTACTCAAAATAGATAGGATAAAACTATTGTAATGTATATTCTATAGAGAAATTATAGCAATAAAAACCTACTTGCATTTTTTGTGATGTGTTACAGGTTACATTCCAACTTTTTTTTGTTTATTGCTATTTTACACCTGTATGTCTAAAGTTTTTTGGCGTTTAACAGGGCGAGGAATATCTATTAAAATAAGTTAGAGATACAAAAGTTTTGATTATGTTTGGAAAATCTTGAAAATCTTCCTTAGAAAAATAGCTACTTCTAGAAAGCCCCCTTAATAAGTTATGCAATTATGTTCCAACAAAAACAATAGATTAAATTATATTATTAGAGTCATGGTTCTGTTCGTATAGCTTTGGACTTCAAACACGAGTGTCAAGCGTTTAATTCCTGCTTGGGTATATTTTTTTAATTGCGGTTTCGTCCCTTCTGTATGATTTTTTTCAGATAATTAACTATTTTTGTAAGTGGGATGCACTTATTTTTTTTTAAACTTGTCAAGCATATTGATGCTTGACATGAAAAAGAGAATTTAGGTAATCCAGTTCATGGTTTGCCATTACATTCTTAGTAGATCACTAAAGCCATACCCCAAACAGTGGCGTAATTTCGTAAAAATCTTAGGGGGGAGTTGGAGCCAATTTTCCCAAATCATGTGCAAATGACAGAGAAAACTGGAAAATTAGCCATATGGTAATAAAAAACGTAATGATGTACTGAAGAAAATTGACCCGTTTCTGTAAATGCTTGAATTATGCAAGCTCATCTTTAGTTTGGAAAATATTTTTGGAGAAACTTAATTTCAGCTGGGGGAGGGGGAATTTGGTTCTGGAGGGACTGAGGTACGGGAAGGGGCGATAGAGTCATTGGATAATGGGTGATGCGCAGCCGTAAATTTACCCTATTAGTTGTTTTAATAAGTGCAACCATAGCTGTGCCTACACAATCTTCCCCACCCAATACCTCAACTACATCTACCAATTCCACAGTATTACTAGAGTCTCTTCTTCCATGGGCAAAAGAGACTGAAACGGCTTCGTGTTCTTTAATATAATTCAAATTTGAGGGATCGTACAAATCAGTGAGTGCAGCCTCAATGTCTAATGTCACCTTGTTGCTTTGCAGGAGCGTGTTCTGAAAATTTTTGAACCGCAAGATGGCATTTTCATCCGAAACCGACGCCACAGACTGGTAACCATGATGCTTGCAGTGTTTCAAGAGATTTTTCAATTTTAATTCGCTATGAAATATAGACAGACACATTAGACAGTAAGTGCAGGTCCCTCTCCCCGCTTTACCCTCACTTAAAATCCGACTAATATTTGTAATAAGAAAAAAAGTCAAATTGAATTAGGATCTTTGGCAGTCTCGTATAGAAGCCATACCCAGTGCTTTACCGATTCAATGGAAGGAGCCCTTACGAAATATAAAACACCATTTTTATTACTGAATTCCCTCTCTTCGTATTCTATGTCATGCTGTAACACTGTAATCCCAATCTTTAAATATTCGTTTGCCCTCACAAGAATGTCAATCCCCTTTAATGTTACAGGATAATGTCCCTTTAAACAATTAAAATCTAAATTAGGATATGCTGCCCCCTCCTAGCCCCCCTTTACCGCCTTACCGTCTAAATTTTTCTTAGTGGCAGCCTTTGCCTTGAGTTTATGGCCCGCAACAAGGACTGAATGTTTGAAACAACTCCAAGCCCGTATCGAAAGAAAATCGTTGCACATCCCACAAGCCATCAAATCTGTATTATATGCTGCATTCCGTGTCCCCCCTCCCAACCCCTAAAACAAATTTTTTAAATTTAGTTATATTAAATTCTAATTTTTAATAAGTAATACTGCTGACCCGCTCCCGTTTTCATTATACCCTTCCATCCTATTAATAATTTCCCCCACACAATTCGAAAAACCACCTCAAAATTATGCAAGTCTGGATTAAGCGTTTGCATCCTCGTTGGAAGTTGATAAGGGCGCAAATCACCCGTACTTAAATTAAAATTTTTTTAACCGTAATGGATGGTTTAATACTGTCCTTACCCCCAGCCCCCCGAATATGGTTTTGAAGAAGGGCCCGAATCTTACTGAAATACGAGTGAGCTAATGTCAATTGGGACCGTAAGGATACTACCACTTGCAAGACTGTTAAATGGGTCTCCAAACTAAGACCTAAAAACATGAATTTTGCGCAAAGCCGGATAATAAAAATCAGGCAATACAGGGGGTAAGCCGGTACCACTTTGTCCTGCTCCCTCCTCATCACTTTCCAGTGCGGGTACTATCTTAACCTCACTTGATGACAACTCTTCGAGCCATTCATAGTCCTTATCAAGTCTGAGACCCCGCACAAACGCATCTAAATCAAACACAGGGGAAGCTGCATTAACCGGACTTGATCCTTTGACTTGAACCCGCTTCGTGTTCACTACTCTCCAGGGCCTGTTCCCTGTCCATAAGTGACTCAAAACCCTCATAAAGGTTGTAGGTCCCTTGTGATGCTGGTATGTGAACCTAGAAAAATAATAAGAGCATATTGGCTCGCTGGAATACTTCGACCTGTGAAAATAAAATAGTTAAGGGTGATCATATACGGTCCAGAGACGTACTACTTGCTATAAATGTAATGTCCCTCCATAGGGACCCTTTGTATGTATAATGAGCATAGATGGGCAATGTTACCCTTCAGATCCGTAGACCCATACTACTGGTCACATACGTAATGGATCTCCAAAACCCCCTTTGAATCAACACTACTAGTATAAATTTAACATGCCTCTCCTTTGGATTTATTTAGAGTCTATTCATTGACCCCCTCCCGCTAGTTAAGAATTTTAAAGCTTATATTTCAGCTATTATAATAATTGTTTATTTTTTCAAAGTCTTGGATAACTCACCGAGGGGGAATTGTCTCTGGGCAGGCTTCGAGTATATCATTGATCCATGCCAGTACATAAGCGGCATCGTCTGGTACTTCTTCCCCCCCCCCCCAAAGAATTTGGCCAGCAGATTGTCAATGTCGAAATCGGCCTGAAAAAAAAGAATATTCTTACTCATAGCAGTGAAAGGAATATTAGGGTTACTCTGAAAAATTTTTCAATACTAGGTCCTTCAAATAACCTTCTTAGCAGTAAAACATAAGTTTTAGCTACTTCTTTGAAGTGTAATGGCATCTAACCTGAAAAGTCTCTCAGAACTATTAATAAAACTATTAATCCAGAAATAACGAATAAGCGCTAAAAATAAATGGATTATTTTTTAGGCTAGGGCAATAGCTGGAGAAGTATATCTTGCATAAAAAATTCAGTTATTAGCGGTAAATCATAACGAAAAGCCCTTCAAACCTTGAAAAGAATGGATTATTTTTTGGATAGGGCAATAGCTGGAGAAGTATATCTGATAAAAAAAAATTAGTTTTTAGCCCTAAATCATAACGAATAGGCCTTCAAAGCCTGAAAAGGTGAAATGAATACCCTACGATTAAGGTCTCCAATAGTAAGAACTAGTTAGAAAAATAACAAGCCTTACATTTAAATCAGCATCAGCTTGACTGAGGGCTGCATCATGGTATTGGGTAGATGGACTAGTGGCATCAGATGGGTTCGCGGCTTGGTGGGTGGGAGCTTGCCTAGGCATCACGGCAGCTAAATGGGCGGGAGCTTGCGTGGGCTGCACGGCAGCTCGATGGGCGGGAGCTTGTGTAGGCAGCAATGCTCCCGAACGCCATGTAGCATGACTGGGATACGAAGGGGCAGCATCATATCCGTGTAGGGCGGAGGTGGTCGCATTTTCACCTTGCTCATGGAGCGGAGATGGGCTTGCATTCCTCCTGCTTTGTTTTGGGGCCGTTGAAGGGGCAGTATATTTAATAGCCGATGGCCTCACAGGGTTTGTCTCATTGCGCCTTGCCCTCTTTGCAGGTCTTGGAAGGGCTAGGAAATCCTAGAAAAGAAAAGAAAATTTAGTATAAACATTATTTATTATAAATAACCTCTCTCGAGTCTAACTCATTCCCTTCAAGAAACGATAGTTTTTTTTAAATATTTAAACACACCCGCAATTGCCAGAAACCCTCTCCATCTTTATACACCGGGATTTTAAGATTTTAAAAATATACCATTAATCATCTAGGTGCGGCTTAGTACGCGCCTTGGAAATACCCACCCAGAACCGATGTTTTCTCAGTCAGAAACCCTCTCCAATGTCATGCAGCTATCTTAAGCTTTTAAAATATGCTATTATTCGTTTAAGATTTTTTACTGCTTTCTATTCCAAGAATTAGAATTTAAGACCATTTATTTATTTAAATGGTTATAAAATAGGCCTTGTACGCGCTTTGGAAATATCCACCCAGTAGATTCATCCCCCCTTTTTCAAGATAGCAAAATTGTAATTTGCGAGAAATAAACCCGACAATCATTAGTCTAGGCTTACATTTTGACCACTGAAAATAAATGCACCTGTGTTAACATTTAGAAAAATCGCAAATGTTTTATCACGCAGCTTGCGAGAAATAAACCCGACAATCACTAAACTTCGGGGGGGAGTAAGATACATTATTTTTTGCTTAATGAATCCTTTCATTAAATAAGTCACATTTCGCCTTAGTATGGTGTTGTTAGAAGCGCCCCTTACACAAAATTTCCACTTCCATATAAAAAACTAGTCTGTAGTCTAGGCTTACAATTGACCATAGGATGGAAATTAAGTGTTTCTGCTTTACCATTTAGAAAAAATCGCTAATCAAAAGATTCATCACGCACCTTGTGAAAAATAAACCTTTTCCACGTAATTAAGCCTAGGAATACCACCCTCTTGTTCACAACAGATGTTTGTTAATTATAAATCGCAAGGGACACGAATCAAATTTGATAAATCGCATGATATTTGATAAATCAAATTTGATAAACCGATTTGATAATCAGTTTAAGCGCATGAGGCAAAAAGGCAGCTTTTTCGAGAAACGATATTTATTAGTGAAAAGAATAATTGCTTTAGAATAGATAAATTTTTCACCGTTTGGGGGAAGAGACTCTTACATGGTAAATAGGGAATAATATGAGCTGAAAAAATGAGTATAATCGTCATAATCTGTGGAGGATGGGACGAGGGTGTGGGGGGAGGTGTTACTTTCAAAATAGTTCTAATAGAGAAAGAGACTTACTTCTTGGTACCGAGAATTATCAATTAAGTTTATCACCGCTTGGGGGAAGAGGCTCTTACATGGTAAATAGGGAATAATATGAGCAGAAAAAATGAGTATAATCGTCATAATGTGTGGAGGAGGGGAGGAGGGGTAGGGGGAAGTTGTTAATTTCAAAAAGGTTCTAATAGAGAAATAGGATTGATTTAGAATCTCCTTTCCGGTATCTATTTATAGTGCCCCGTGCACGAAGGAGTTGAATGGGACTTCTATTTATAGTATCCCTCTGACACAAGGGTATTGTATGAGGGTTTCTATTTATAGTGGTCCTGAGACAAAGGATGAATAGTATATGGGGTCTTGGTGTCTTCCAGAAAACAATAGACGTCTAGACTCTATAACATAAATGGCTATGAATCGTGACAAATGGCGTCTGATATATAAGATAATAATGGTTTTTATTGGAAAAGGAAGGTTTTTAGGGGAAATCACAGGTTTCTAAATGAAAAAAGAAGGTTTTTAGGGGAAATCATAGATTTTCAATGAAAAACGAAGGTTTTTAGGGGAAATGGAAGGTTCTATAATACTGAGACAAGATTATTTCATAACATCTGGTCACGGAAACATGGCATCGCGGGCACCGGTAGAAACAGGAACTGGTAGAAATAGGGGACCAGTTGTATTGCGTAGGCGTGACGTCTTTAGGGACTAGTACTCCACTTATACACCCCCTATGGGTCGTTTCAAATCATATACTAATTCCCTATCTGAATTCTGGAATGTATTGAGGGGATACTACTGTTTGCACCTACATTCTTTGTAGATTACTAAAGCCATACCCCTGCCAGTGGCATAATTTGGTCAAAGTCCTAGGGGGGAGGGATTTGGAGCCAATTTTCCCAAATCAAGTGAAAATGACAGAGAAAACTGAAAAATGAGCCATATAGTAATAAAAAAGGTAAAGATGTACTAAAGAAAATTGACCCGTTTTTGTGAATGCTTGAATTATGTAGGCCTATCATAGTTTTGACAAGATTTTTGGATAAACTAAATTTCATCTGGGGGAACTGGGGTTTGGGGGGACTGAGGTATGGGAGGGGCAGTTTCCCCCTCTTCCCCATAGCAAATTACGTCCCAAATCTGAACCCCTTGCCACTTAGGGGTTGGAGAAGTGTATTCATGTGGTTTTTGAACCACTTAAAGTTTTATATTAAAAGAAGGATTATTTATCGTTATATTTACTAATTCAAATTATTTACCTATTTTTACTAGTCAATAGATAGGATAAAACTATTTGTAATGCATATGCTATAGAAAAATCATAGCAATAAAAACCTATTTGCATGTTTTTTTCTTTGATATTTTCTTAGTTGTCAGGCTACATTCCTTTTTTTATTGCTATTCTACACCTGTATGTCTAAAGTTTTTTGGTGTTCAGCAGGGCGGGGGAATATTTAGTGAAAAAAGTTATAGACACGAAAGTTTTGATTATGTTTTGAACAGAATCACTTCTAGAACGCCCAGGTAATCGATACGCACAAAAAATCTTAGAAATTATTTCTTACTTGCAGTTCACTTTTGATATAGAAGAGTGCATGCTTTCTCGCCTGCTCTGGATGACATTAAACTTATTATAACGCAAAACCCAAATCAATTTCGGTTCCAATGTTGGAATAATCAGATGGTTCCTGTTTTCTGTTCTCTGTTCCTGTTCTCTGTGTCTAAACATGTATTGTTTTGTTAAGTATGGATAGTAAATTTTGTGTTTTAAACTTGACGTTATGAAGGAATACTCAGCTAGTTCCATATAAACATGGTTCACATTTCTGATAGTACAAGGGAATTAAAATAATAAGCGGAATTTTGCAATTGTTTATTGATTTTTCTATTACAATGGATTTTTCAACAAACAATGGATTTAAAAAATCAATGACTACAATAGATTTTTCAACATAACCTCCTCTAATGCCATATGACTTCTCTAGGTGTTGCTTCCATCCTTTTTCGACTATTTTTAGGAAAATCTAGAGATTCCCTCAACCTTCTAAAAAGTCCACCAGTACAACTCCTTCACTGTCATAGAAAACGGTTGCTAATACCTTGTTGACATTTTGCATTTTGTGGTACCAGGAAGGTAAATTCGGTCAGAACTGAATGGTGGAGACGATGAACGTGGAAAGCTGTATTGGTAGCACATTAAAAAGAAATAATAGAAACTTCTTTGTTCGAAGTCAGGTTATATAGTATAATTTCACGAAACTTTATGATAAATAGGGATATTATGCTTAAGTTTTGAAAACCTTCAAAATTTTCTTTAGACAAATACATACATCTACAATATCAAGAAAATTGACGCTTGATACCAATCTTAGAAGTTATTCTTACTGTGCAGTTCATTTTTAATATGAATTAATTTAAAAACAAAGTTTTTCCGAGGGAATTAAAGAGTGAAGTTGGAACTTAAAACCGGACAAAAATGATAAAATCCCCTTTCTATCTAATATATATCATATAGCAGCGCAATAGCGCTGCCTAAGTAAAGAACACAATGTATTATTGATTTATTTTTTTTTTTTTTAGACCAGGGCACTTCATATCGATGGAGTTGTCGTAGAAACTTCGAAAAGGGCTCATTCGATTGGAAATTGGAGTGGCTTTTGCCCATTTTAATAGTCAAAAGTGATTGGAAGGCAACTAACACCCCTTCCACGCCCACCAATTCCCCAAACACAACCAATAAAAATTTTGAGATAGCCATTTTGTTCAGTGTAGTTTATTTCCAGATAGAAAATATGTTTTTGAGGTGGACACTCCCAAACAACCCTGAGGACCAGCGTTGTAAGTTATGCCCAGGGGGGCATATAAGATTTTTATAGAAAGTATTGTCGTAGAAACTTCAAAAAAGCTCATTCAATTGGAAATGCAAAGGGCTAGTGACCTTTTTAATAGTCGAAAGTGATGGGAGGGCAACTAACCCCCCTCTCACACCCACCTTTCCCCCAAACAATTCCAATCAAAATTTTGAGATAGCCATTTTGTTCAATGTAGTTGGAAGTTCTGAAAATTAGCTCATTGAGGATGTCGACCCCCCCCCCGCAGCCCTCAAGGCAAGGGTTGTAAGTTATGTCCTGGAGGCGTATAAGGTTTTCATAGAAAGTGTTGTCGTAGTAACTTCAAAATGGGCTCATTTGACTGGAAATTGAAATGGCTAGTGCCCTTTTCAATAGTCAAAAGTGATTGGAAGGCAATTAACACCCCTTCCACGGCCACCATTTCCCCAAACACATCAAATCAAAATTTTGAGATTTCCATTTTGTTCAATGTAGTTAAAAATGTTGGAAATTATATCTTTGAGAAGGAAAATCCCCACACAGTTTTCAGGGCAAGAGTTATAAATTATACCCTGGGGTCATATAAGGTTTGTATTGAAAGCTTTGTCGTAGAAATGTCAAAAAGGGCTCATGCGACTGGAAATTCAAAGGGCTAGCGCTCTTTTTAACAGTCGAAAGTGAATGAAGAACAAATAACCCCTCTCTCCCGCCCACCATTTCCCCAAACACATCCAATAAAAATTTTAAGATATTCATTTTATTCAACGTAGTTGAAAGTTCTGGAAATTATGTCTTTGAGGATGACACCCCCCCCCACACCAGTCAGGGTAAGGGTCGTAAATTATGCCCTTGGGGCATATAAGGTTTTTATAGAATGTTTTGTAGTAGAAGCTACAAAAAGGGCTCATTTGATTGGAAATTGAAAGGGCTAGTGCCCTTTTTAATAGTCGAAAGTGAATGGAGAGCAACTAATCCCCTCTCACTCCCCCCATTTCCCCAAACACATTCAATCAATGTTTTGAGATAGCCATTTTGTTCAAAGTAGTTGAAAATTCTGAAAATTATGAATTTGAGGATGACAAACCCCCGAGAGCCCCCAGGGAAAAGGTTGTAATTTATGCCCTCGGGGCAAATAAGGTTTTTCTAGATAGATTTGTCATAGCCACTTCAAAAAGGGCTCATTCAATTGGAAATTGAGAGGGCTAGTGCCCTCTTTAATAGTCGAAAGTGATTGAAGGGTAACTAACACCCCTCTCACGCTCACCATTTCCCTAAATACACCCAATAAAATTTTCAGATAGCCATTTTGTTCAATGTAGTTGAAAGTTTTGGAAATTAGGTCTTTGAGGATGACACTCCCCCCAGAGCCCTCAGAGCTAAGCCTGTAAGTTATGCCCTGGGGGCATATAAGGTTTTTATTGAAAACTTTGTCATAGAAACTTGAAAAAGGGCTCATTTGATTGGACATTCAAAGGGCTAGTGTCCATTTAAATAGTCGAAAGTGATTGGGGGGGCAACTAACCCCTCTCTCATGCCAACCATTTCCCCAAACACATACAATAAAAATTTTGAGACAGCCTTTTTTTTCAACATAGTTGAAAGTTTTGGAAATTAAGTCTTTGAAGACTACAACCCCCCCCCCCCTCCTACAGCCCTCAGGGTAATAGTTGTAAGTTAGGCCCTGGGGACATATAAGGTTTTTATAGAAAGCGTTGTCGAAACTTCAAAAAGGGCTCATTCGATTGGAATTTGAAAGGGCTAGTACCCTTTTTAATAGTCGAAAATGATTGAAGGGCAATTAACCCCCCTCTCACAACCACCATTTCCCCAAACATATTCAATCAAAAATTTGAGATGGCCATTTTGTTTAACGTAGTTTCAAGTTCTGTAAATTAGGTCTTTAAGGATGACAACCCCCCACAGCCATCAGGGTAAGGGTTGTAAGTTATGCCTTGGGGGCATATAAGGTTCTTATTACTGGGAGATATTACTTGAGAGGGATAGTGCCCTTATTAATAGTCAAAATTGATCGGAAGACGAATGCCCCACTCCCCATTCCCACCATTTCCCTAAACACTTCCGATCAAATTTTGATATAGCAATTTAGTTGAACGTAGTTGAAGGGTCCGGAAATTATGTTTTTTCAGTATGACAATCCCCCACAGCCCTCAGGGCTAAGGTTGTAAGTTGTGCCCTGTTGGCATATAATGTCATAAAGAAAGTGTTGTCATAAAGACTTAAAAAAGGGCTCTTTCGATTGGAAATTGAAAGGGCTATTGCCTTTTTTAAAGTTGAAAGTAATCAGAAGTAGAATCCCCCCCCACGCCCATCACTTCCCCAAAAATTTCCGATCAACATTATTTGATGTGGCTATTTTGTTCAAGGTAGTCGAGAGGTCTGGAAATTATGCCTTTGAGGATGACAATCCTCCTCCCATAGCCCTCAGGACAAGGGTCGTAAGTTATGCCTATGGGGCATTTAATTTTTTTAGAAATTTTTCAAAAAGGGCTCACTTGATTGGAAATTGAGAAGACTAGTACCTTTTTTATTAGTTGAAAGTGATCAGAGGGCAAATGTCTCCCTCCACGCCTATCATTTCCTCAAACACTTCCAATCAAAATTTCGATATAGCCATTTTGTTAAGCCTATCAGAAGGATCTGGAAATTATTTCTTTGAGGATAACAAATCCCCCCAGCCCTCAGGGTATTGGTTTTAAGTTTTGCCCTGGGGACATATAGGGTTTTCAGAAAGTGTGGTCATATAAACTTCAAAAGGGGCTCATTGGATTGGTAATCAGACGCTCTGGTGTCCTTTTTAAGAGTCAAAGTGATCAGAGGGCAGCTACCCTCTCCCCCCTACACACACGTCATATTGTCACGAAATGCGTCTTATATAAATTTAGAGATAGCCATTCTATTCAAAATCGTCTAAATACTATATAACAAGGCTTTTGGGGTAGAAACAAACCCCAGACACTAGGGGCAAGGGTTGTAAGTTATGCCAAGGGGGTATTACAGGTTTTCATGGAAGGGATGGTTGTTTAACCTCAGAAGAGGCTCAGTCTTTGTCCCAGAAAAAGACTATATCAATATAAAACGAACAGAAATTAACCAAAAAAACTTTTCACACAAACTAAGTTTTCAAAAAAAAGTAAAGAACTTCATTAAACCAAAAATGAACAAAAAGGAATCAAATAATCTACCAAGCATACAACTACCACAAATCAGTATTAATAAATAAATGAAACCCAAAACAAACAGAAATTAAAATAAGTCAAACTCAAATCTAGCAGAAATTAATTTGAGTAAGGTTCTAAACCCTGTGCTTTCTAAAATCCAGAATATAATTTGTACTTTACTGAAAAAATTCTTTTAAATGTTTTCATTTTTATAACTTTATGAAATCAAAAATTAATTAAGATTTTAAGGAATAAATATCAGCATTATGTATAATAAACTGACAATGCACATTTTTTCAGTAGATTCATTTGAATTTTTTTCAGTAAAGTACAAATTATATTCTGGCTTTTAGAAAGCATAGGGTTTAGAACCCTACTCAGATTAATTTG
Source organism: Artemia sp. Qi Xiang Cuo (assembly GCF_049724085.1). Lineage (NCBI taxonomy): Eukaryota > Metazoa > Arthropoda > Branchiopoda > Anostraca > Artemiidae > Artemia > Artemia sp. Qi Xiang Cuo. The sequence continues at coordinate 67,242,026 of NC_142807.1, read as the reverse complement.
TGCTCGTTTTGAGTTTAACTTATTTTAATTTCTGTTTGTTTTGGGTTTAATTTATTTATTGATACTGATTTGTGGTAGTTGCAGGCTTGGTAGATTATTTGATTCTATTTTTGTTCATTTTTGGTTTAATGAAGTTCTTTACTTTTTTTAAACTTATTTTGTGCAAAAAGTTTTTTTGACTAATATATCAATAAAACTAGTACACAAAAAACAACTAATAGTGTTTCCCTATATTTTAGGATTATAGAAAACTAGCGCTTTACTGAAAACACAAAAGCCAAGTATAAAAAACAGGAATATTGATTCTGGAGTCAAAAGTGAGTATGTAGCCTGACAACAATAAACTAATATATAAAACTTTTCATAGTCTTACACCAGTAGTGATATCAGTAACTTTCCATATACAATTAAAATTATCTTAAAAACATAAGCGTAAAATTAAATATTTTTTTTAATAACCGCAATGTCATTGAACAGCATACAGAAATATTGGATTGATTTATCAGGTAGCATTTTAGTCTCGCCAGCTATAATACCAATAGTGAATAATATACGACCTTAAATTGTAAGAAATATGCTATAGTGTTACTTGAAATGAAGATAAAATAAGAAATAATATCAACACTGGAAATCCGGTTATTTCTCTCTATACAGCAGTGAATTTCAAGATATGATACAAATTATAAAGCTAGTCTATAGTCATAATACTATCAAGATTGCTTTACTTCGAACTTGTCTACAAACTAATCATGACATGTGCTTATCAGAACCAAAACGAAAGCCAGTAATTGAACTGAGCCATTGTGCAGAAGTGATACCAAATTAAGCGAAAGCAATAAATAAAGCAACAATCCTAAAATGCTTTATTTTTATTCTGTAAAGTGTCCTTAATTAGTTTGTTTTTACTGTACCAAAAATCCTATATTATTTTGTGTTTTCAGTAAAGCGCTAGTTTCCTATACTCCTAGAAACATGGGGAAACATAATTAATTGTTTGTGTGTACTAGTTTTATTGATATAGATATTAGATAGGCTGTAAGGTAATAATTATTGCCCGTTTTAAGTTTCAACTTCGCTCTTTACTTCCCTCGGAAAAACTTTGTTTTTTTAAATTAATCTTTGCTCGTTTTTGAATAAATTAATTTTAAAAACAAAGTTTCTCCGAGGGAACTAAAGAGCGAAGTTGAAATTTAAAACGAACAAAAATTATTACTTCACAGCCTATCTAACATAAATCAATAAGACTAGTGTAAATAAATCAATGTAAATAAATATTTCCCTATGTTTTTAGGATTACAGAGAACTAGCGCTTTACTGAAAACACGAAAGCTAAGTATAAAAAACAAGAATATTGATTTAGGAGTCAAAAGTAAGTACATAGCCTCACAAAAACAAACTAATCTATAACGCTTTTCGAAGTCTCACAGGAGCTGTGATACCAGTAACTTTCTATATACAATTAAAATTATCTTAAAAACTGAGGCATAAAAATAATAATTTTACAGTAATTAAATAGCATAAAAAATAATAAATTGATTTATTCGGTAACATCTTGGTCTCACCTAGTATTACTCGAAATGAAGAACATATCAACCATAATATGGAATCTAGAGATCCAGTTTTTTCTCTCTATAAAACTGAGGAATTCAAGTTGTGATGCAAATTTTAAAGCGACTCTGTAGTCCTAATACCAATAAGATTCCTTCACTTCCAACTTGTCTACAAAATAATAATGAAATGTCTTTTTCAGATCCAAAAGGACAGTCAATCATTGAACTGAGCTCATTGTGCAAAAGTGATGCCAAATTAAACGAAAAAATAAATAACTAAAGCAACAATCTAAAAATCCTTTACTTTTATACTGTTAAAAGTGCCCCTAAATGTTTATGTTTACCTTATGAAAACTCTTCTATTGTTTGGTGTTTTTAGTAAAGCGCTAGTTTCCTGTAATCCTACAAACATAGGAAAATATCACCAGTTGATTTATTTGCACTAGTTTTATTAATATATGTTAGATATGCTGTGAAGTAATAATTTTGTTCATTTTAATTTTCAACTTCGCTCTTTACTTCCCTTGGAAAAACTTTGTTTTTTTAAATTAATCTCTGCTCGTTTTTCATTAAAATTTGGTTTGAAACAACACTATCATGATCTTTTTTGTTTTACGGAATAACTTCTGTTCTTTTTCAGGTTTAATGGTGCTCCTTAGTTTCAGTTCAAAATTTATTTTTTTTATATAGTTTCTAATCATCTCCAATCTAGGGAAAAATAGTGTCGTTTCTTTTTGTATTTTTTTTAAAGATTAAATATAACTTTAATTCTCTGTTTTTAAAAGTTAAAATTAGTAGCACTTATGAAAGTAGCTCCAGGCGAATAGCTTCGACACAGAAGGACAGGTTTGCATTACGACATACTTGTGGGAAATTTTGCTAGCTCAACAGTAATATGTCTTTAGGCTTAGGGAGTTATTTGACCTGTCCCTAAATAGAAAAGCCATTCGTTACTTACGAATGAATCAAAATTTCAAAAAAGATCATTTTTTGTGTAGGTACGATGAATGATATTATAAACTAAGTTTGTTTTCATTTCAAAATTTTGGGAAGAATTACCTAAATTCTCCTACAGAACTGTTTTCATTTGTTTTTCCTCCTCTGTGGATACACAATCTTGCGCAAGGAGAGAATACTACAGCGGGATTGTCAAGTAAATAATTCGAATAAGTAAGTATAACAATAAGTAATCCTTCTTTTAATATACAACTTTGAGTGGTTCCAGAACCACATGCCTACACTCAAGGCCATACCCAGGGTTTTTTTCGGAAGGGGTTTTACGCAAAGATTTTTTTAAGGGGGCGTTTTACACAAAAAACCTCAAAAAACGCATAAAAAATTAGTTTATATCCATTTTTGTTACGTTTTTACGAGTCAAAAAACATTTCAAGAGGGGTTCAAACCCCTCTAACCACCCCTCCGGGTACAGCCTTGCCTACACTTCTCCAACCAGTAAGTGGCAAGAGGTTGGGGTCAGGAGCGTAATTTCGTATGGGACAGAGGGAGCAACTGCCTCTCCTAGACCACAGTTTCCCCCAGACCCCAATTTTCCCCCCAGGTGAAATCTAGTTTCTCCAAAAATGCTGTCAAAACTAAGATAAGCCTGCGTTATTCAAACATCCACTGAAATAGGTCAGTTTTCTTTAGTACATCTTTACCTTTTTTTATTACTATTAATTAAAAAAAAACTTTTTCCACATAATAAGTTTTTCAAAGAAAAGTAAAGAACCCCATTAAACAAAAAATGAGCAAAAATAAAATCAAATAATCTACCAGGCGTGAAACTACCACAAATCAGCATCGATAAATAAATGAAACACAAAACGAACAGAATTACTATAATTAACCGAGTCAAACTCAAAACGAGCAGAAATTAACATAAGTTGGGCGCAAAACCCCTATGCCTTCCCAAGGCCAGAACAAAATTTGCGCTTTACTGAAAAAATATAAATATTTTTACTTTTATAACTTTAATAAATCAAATAATATTGACATTTTGATTACTAAATATCAGTATATGTATATTAAATTGACAATGCACATTCATTTGTATTTTTTCAGTAAAGTGCAAATTTTGTTCTGGCCTAGGGAAGGCATAGGGGTTTTGAGCCCAACTTATGTTAATTTCTGCTCGTTTTGAATTTGACTCGGTTAATTATTGTATTTTCTGTTCGTTTTGGGCTTCATTTATTTATCGATGCTGATTTGTGGTAGTTTCACGCTTGGTAGATGATTTGATTTTAATTTTACTCATTTTTTGTTCAACGGAGTTCTTTACTTTTCTCTGAAAAAAGTATTTTGTGGAAAATTTTTTTTTAATTCATTTATATCTGTTTGGCATTTACACAGTCTTTTTAGGGGAAAAAAATAACACTTTAAATCTTTTCATCTTTCAATACTTTGTAGTTTGGCCTGCTATTTGTATGCTGGAGAAAAATTTTCAGCAATTTTTAATAACATACACCATTTTAAAAATCTAGACAAAAATAGTACTATTTAATTTTGTGTCATACCTCCTCTAGTTGACCTGAAATGGAAAACTTGATACCATTCGCAAAAAAATCTGTTTACTTTCTTTGATAGCTTGGATACACTTGCGCTATAGTGATTTGGTTAAATTTTAAGAGCAGAAATGGGAGGGTTGGCGTGGGATGGTGGGGGTGGAAGGGGGATTATTTGCCCTTAAATCACTTTTGACTATTAAAAAGGGCATCAGCCCTTTCTATCTTCAATTGAATGAGCCCTTTTTGAAGTTCCCACGACAACTCCTTCGATACGAAGTGCCCTGGTCTAAACAACAACAACAACAAAAAATAATACATTATACCCACTTCGATCTTTACTATAAAAATGTCAAACCTTCCAATCACTTTTGACTATTAAAAAGGGCACTAGGCCTTTCGATTTCTAATTGAATGAGCTCTTTTGGAAGCGATACCGCTTTCTATAAACACCTTATTTGCCCCCCATGGTATAAATTACAACCCTTATCCTAAGGTCTGTGAGGGTGGTTGTCATCCTCTAAGACCGAATTTCCAGATCTCTCAATTACGTTAAACAACATGGCTATCTTAAAATATTGATTGGGTGTGTTGGGGAACTGGTGGGCGTGAGAGGGGCGGTAGTCACTCTCCAATCACTTTCAACTATTGAAAAAGGCCCTAGCCCTTTCAATTTCCAATCGAATGAGCCCATTTTGAAGTTTCCACGACAAAACTTTCAATAAAAACATTATATGCCCCCAGGGCATAACTTACAACCCTTGCCTTGAGTGCTGGGGGGTATCATTCTCAAAAACCTAATTTCCAGAACCTTCTGCACTGAGGGCTCTGAGGGGGTTATCATCCTAAAAGACCTAATTTCCAGAACTTTCAACTACGTTGAACAAAATGGATATAATTTCCAAAACTTTAAACTACATTGAATAAAATGGCTATCTAAAAATTTTGATTGGATGAGTTTTTGAAAAAGGTGGGCGTAAAAGTGGTGTTAGTTGCCCTCAAATCACATTCGACAATTATAAAGGGAGCTAGCCCTTTGAATTTCAAATCGAATGAGCGCTTTTTCAAGTTTCTACGACAAAGATTTCAATAAAAACCTTGTATGCCCCCAGGGCATAACTTATTATCATTGCCCTGGGTGTTGTGGGGGAGTGTCCTCCTCAAAAATATGTTTTCTATCTGGAAATCAATTACGCTGAACAAAATGGCTATCTCAAAATTTTTATTGGATGTGTTTGCGGTAATGTTGGGTGGGGGGGGGCTTGTTGCCCCCCAATCACTTTCGACTATTAAAAAGGGTACTAGCCCTTTGAATTTCCAATCGAATGAGCTTTTTTTGAAGTTTCTACGACAATGCCTTATATAAAAACCTTATATACCCCTACGGCATAACTTAAAACCCTTGCCCTGAGGGTTGTGGGGGATTGTCCTTCTCAAAAAAATATTTTCTAACAAGAAATCAAAAACGCTTAACAAAATAAACAACTCAAAATTTTGATTGGATGTGTTTGGGGGAATGATGGGTGTGGGGGAGGGGGGGCTAGTTACCCTCCAATCACTTTTGACTATTAAAAAGGGTACTAGCCCTTCGAGTTTCCAATCAAATGAGCATGTTTTGAAGTTTCTACGACAACGCCTTCTATAAACACCTTATATGCCCCCAGGGCATAACTTACAACCCTTGCCCTGAGGGTTTTGGGGGAGTGTCCTCCTCAAAAACACATTTTCTATCCGGAAATCAACTACGCTGAATGAAATGGCTATCTCGATATTTTGATTGGATGTGTTTGGGGAATGATGGGCGTGGTGGGGGGGGGGGAGGGGCTAGTTGGCCTCCAATCACTTTCGACTATTAAAAAGAGCACTAGCCACCCCAATTCCCAATCGAATGAGCCCTTTTCGAAGTTTCTACGACAACTCCTTCGATACGAAGTGCCTGTCGAAGAAAAAAAACACATTGTGGCCACATCGTTCTTTACTTAGGCAGTGCTAGCGCGCTGCCTATGATATGGCTCGTTTTTAAGTTTTCTCTGTCATTTTCACTTTGCTTGGGAAAATTGACTCCAGATTTCACACCCCCCCCCCCAGAAACAAGATTTTGACAAAATTACGCCGTACGTTTGGGTATGGATTATTGATCTACTAAGAATGTCGTTACAAACCGTGAACTGAATCACCTCTATTCCCCTTTGAATCAAAATGCTTGACAAAATACCTTCCCGGGACATTATTTAAAAAATGAGTGCATCACATTTATTAAAACAGTAAAATTGTCTGAAAATGATCATATAGAAGGGGACAAAGACGTGATTGAAAAAAAAGAACAATTGGGAATCGAACCTAAGACACTCTCATTTGAAGTCCAACGCTGTACTAACAGAATCACGCCTCTAATAATCTGATTTGATATATTGGTTCTTGTATCTTAATTGCGTAGCTTATTAAGGGGGCTTAAAGGAGGAATGTAAGGGAGATGTTCTTGCAAACCTCCAGTTAAGGGTTTTGGACCATTATTATTGCATTGACAATATCGTGGTAATTATTGAGGCATTAGTCTGGTCTCTGTAGGTAGTAAATTACTTGGTAATATGATACTTTTTAGACTGAGAGATGCCGTAGACAAAGTTTTAAGAGAAGAACAGTGCGGTTTTAAAAAAGATAGAGGATGTGTCGACCAAATTTTCACTCTTAGGCTAATAATTGAGAAGTGCCTGAGTTTTCAAACACCTTTGGTCCTCAGTTTTATAGATTATGAGCAAGCGTTCAATTCTGTTGATAGAAGAGCTTTAGTAAAGTTTTTATCCTTGTATGGTATACCAGACAAATATATTAAAGTGATTATTGCTATGTACGAGAATAACACCGCTGCGGTTAAGGTAGGAAATGAGGTTAGCAGGTGGTTTTGTATTAAATCAGGAATTAAGCAGGGCTGTGTTATATCCCCCTTTATCTGGATTATTTTGACGGACTTTGTCTTAAGGAGCACAGGAAAGGCAATGGGAGACCATGGAATCAAATGGGGAGGAAAAAGCCTCCTGGACTAAGATTATGCTGATGATTTAAACATCCTAGATGAAAGTGTAAGCAAAATGAATGAAGTTTTATAGGTTTTATGAGTTCAGGGTGCTAGAATAGGTTTGAAAATTAATGTTAAGAAGATTCAGTCACTAAGGCTAGGAATAAATGAAGATGAAAAGGTGACGTTGGGTAATGAAAAAGTCGATCAGGTGGGCAGCTTCACTTACCTTGGTAGTATTATTAGTGAAGATGGTAAAGGTTGAGGTGGCTAGGGCACGTTGTGCGGATGAAGGATGACAGATTGCCAAATATTGTTCTTTTCGACCAACCGTCTAGGGCTAAACGGAAAGCAGGTCGTCCTCGTCTGGGGTGGGAGGACGTCATAAAGAAAGATTTAAAGGAAATGGGAACTTCATGGGCGGGTGTAAAAAGGGAGTCTTTGAATAGATTGGGGTGGAGGAGGAGCGTGCGTAGCTGTGTTGGCCTCAGGCAGCTTGGTACTGCAGGGAGTTGTTATTAGTAGTAGTAGTAGTAGTTTTATACTTCCAAGCTTTTCAAGCAGTTCGTGGTAACGAACTGTATGTAAGAGGTGACCCGGCTCAATAGTAACTGAAACTCTAAAAAAGGAATTTTTATATCAACAGATATATCAAAAGAATTGTATTTTTATGCTGATTTTAGATATATAAGTTTCATCAAGTTTAGTCCTACACGTCAAAAGTTACGAATCTGAGAAAATTTGCCTTATTTTAGAAAAAAAGGGAAAACACAACCTAAAATCTCAAAATTTTAATGAAAATCACACCATCATATTCAGCGTATCAGAGAACCTTACTGTAGAGGTTTTAAGCTCCTATTTGGGAAAATGTGGACTTTCATATTTTTTGCCAGAAGCAAGATTGCGGATGCACGTTTATTTGTTTTTTCTTTTTCCCAAGGGTGATCATATCGACCTAGTGGTCCTAGAATGTCGCGAGAGGGCTCATTCGAACGGAAATTAAAAGTCATAGTGCCCTTTTTAAGTGACCAAAAAAATTGGAGGGCAACTAGTATCACTTTTTACAAAAAAAATCTGCATTTTCATGTACAAGCTATGCTCACCATTCTACCATTGGAGACTCTTGACTATTCGACAGAAGCCACAGTAAAATGCGCAACTTCATTTCTCGAGGGTGTATCGAATAATGAACAAGTACCATTTCATTACTGTATTTTGGTTTTTCTTTTTTCCGCAGCTAGTTAAAGTAAAGAACGAACAGTAAAGCTTATAATAACTGAATATTACTAGGAGACTAAAAGTTGTTAATATAACCTTATTACTTTCCTAGAAACTAGCATTATCCATTTATACAGAAAAAGTTGCTCAGGATGAAGTTTGAGCTCGACGCCTTGGGATTACAAGGCGTACGCTCTACTGACAGAGCCACCAACGCTTTTATATTATGAAAGAAATACAGTTTGAGACAATATCGAGAAAGAGTTACATAAAGGACCGATATAGTTCATTATAAATTGGGCCTATGCTAGTTTCAACGGATATAGCTGAGAACCTAGTAAAGAACAAAACACAGCACATAGCAACTAAACGTTAAGATAATTACATAAAAGATCGATGTAAAATCATTTCGATGAATTTGTTTGTAGATTTTATTTATATGTTTGCAATATTTGTATTATCTACTAAAGGAGTGGCACCAAAAGTGTTCTTTTTTTCAGGGCGTAATTTGTTATGGGGTAGGCGGCAGCTGCCTCCTCCAGACCCCCGTTTCCCCCCCCCCCCGTTCCTGCTGAAATTTAGTTTCTTCAAAAATCGTGTCAAAACTAAGATAAGCTATTGCTCGTTAAGCAATAGATGAGCAATATGATTAAGAGAAACTGACCAGTTTTCTTTAGTAATCCTTTGCATTTATGGTACTATATGTTTTTTTTTATTTCTTACTCAAATTTTCACTTGATCTGGGAAAGTTTGGCCTATCTCCTCTCACCCCCTCGACTTTGAATAAATTACGCCCCTGTTTTAAGTGCTATATCACACTTACGGATGGTAGAATTGATACAAATCACGTAGATATGAGCAATAGCTTTCAAATGAGTCAGTAAACATCATTCTAAAAAGTTCTGGTAGCCCAGTAGCCCAATCTTTTCCGCTTGAGACAAGGCACTCAAAATGCCGTTTTTTAGTGCCATCTGGAACTTGCTGATGGTGAAATTTATGGGAAGGAAGGACGCAGGACGTATATATGAGCAATACCTTGTACATGAGTTACTAAAAATTTGTCTAAGATACAGGCGATACCAAAACGCCCATACTGATACGCGTGATATCGATACATCCGATACCAATACAGCGCAGATCCCTTTCCCCCGGGACTATGGAGGGTCATATCATAACTAAAACCACAGGTATTGGACCTTTGAACTATATTGAACAAAATGGCAATCTCAAAATTTTGATTGGATGACTCTAGGAGGAGGGAGGGCTAGTTGCCCTCCAGTCTTTTTGGTCACTTATTAAGGGCACTTACAAAATTAATTCTCTTTCGAATGAGCTACTAAACATCTCTCTATAATGCTCTGGCCACCCCCTATCCCTGTTAGAAAAAAAAAGAATAAAAACAAGAGACAGATCAGTGCTACCGATGCAAAAAAAAAATAAATAATTTTCATTGTTGTTCAAGGAGGGGGACTGCAATTTCCCTAATAAAGGTTTCCGACCATGCTGATTCCCATGGTACACTTTTATTTTGATCTGACGCTATTTTTGAGGGGTTTCAGGCTTTTTTCGAAATCACCATAAATTTCTGTTTGCATAAATTTTTACTTTTAAGACAAACCGAAATACTGCTAGTACTACTACTAACAACTCACCGCAGCACCAAGCCACCTGTGCCAAAAACAGCTGCGCACGCTCCTCCTCCCCCACAATTTATTCAAAGCCACCCTTTTTACACCCGCCCACGAAGTTCCCATTTCCTTTAAATCTTTCTTTATGACGTCCTCCCACCCCAGACAGGGACGACCTGCTTTCCGTTTAGCCCTAGATGGTTGGCCAAAAAGAAAAATCTTCGGCAATCTGTCATCCTTCATCCGCACAACGTGCCCTAACCACCTGAACCTTTCTTTCATTATAGCCCTAGAGAGCGAGTAGAGAAGCCCTAATAACTCGTGACAGGGCTCCATGTATTGGCATAGAGTCCCTAGGGAGAAAATCTGTGCTGTCAGTCCGACGGGGCACCATATATGGGCATGGAATCCCCAGGGAGAACACGTTTCCGAGAAATTGATTGCGTAACCTAACCTAACCTCATGAGCTCGTGACGGGACTCCATATATGGGCATAGACTCCCTAGGGGAAATGGATTTCTGAGAAATTGATTGCGTAATCGAAGGGGGAGGTGAATTTCTGAGAAATTGATTTGTTGGTTCAAGGAGAATTGTCTCCGGGCGAAGTTTATTAATGTCTTTGGTGTTCGTCCAGGAGAATTGTTTCCGGGCGAAGTTTATTAATGTCTTTGGTGTTCGTCCAGGAGAATTGTTTCCGGGCGAAATTTATTAATGTCTTTGGTGTTCGTCCAGGAGAATTTTTTCAGGGTGAAGTTTATTAATGTCTGACAGATGATGTCAAGGTTGATTGATTTGTCACGAAAGGGGAATTAATTTGTTGTTTCTAAGGGGAATTATTGATCTACGAAAGGGGAATTAATTTGTTGTTTCTAAGGGAAATTATTGATTCACGAAAGGGGAATTAATTTGTTGTTTCTAAGGGGAATTATTGATTCAAGAAAGGGGAATTAATTTGTTGTTTCTAAGGGGAAGGTGGGGAAGAGATATATTGATCTAGGACTCGAGAGGGAAAATGGATTTCCGAGAAATTGATTGCGTAACCTAACCAAACCTGATGAGTTCCGGAACGAACACCATATATGGGCATAGACTCCCTAGGGGAAATAGATTTCCGAGAAATTGATTGCGTAATCGAAGGGGAAAATGGTTTTCCGAGAAATTGATTACATAATCGGTAGAACCCTATCAGGAGCTCGTGACGGGAATCCATTTATGGGCATAGAATGACGTAATCGATTAGGACAAATAGATTTCTGAGAAATTGATTACATAATCGGTAGAACCCTATCAGGAGGTCGTGACGGGGGTCCATTTATGGGCATAGAGTGAAGTAATCGATTAGTATAAATGGATTTCTAAGAAATTGATTACATAATCGGTAGAGCCCTATCAGAAGATCATGACAGGACTCCATATATGGGCATAGAATGACGTAATCGACTAGGACAGTTGGACTTCTGAGAAATTGATTACATAATCAGTAGAACCCTACCAGGAGGTCATGACGGGAGTCCATATATGGGCATAGAATGACGTAATCGACTAGGACAGTAGGAATATTTCAGTAGTGGTTTGTCGTGGTTTACCATACGACTTTTTGCACACCCCAACATCAAGCAATACTTTTCAAAGGCATTTCAGAACAAGTTCTTTTCGTAATGTCCTTCCTAAACCAATTTTACAAGTTTAAGTACTCATCTTTTTCACCACAACTTTACTTTACGACTTTTCGCATACCCCAACATCAAGCAATACTTTTCAAAAGGCTTTATTATATCTTTCAGAACAAGTTCTTTACGTAATGTCCTTCCTAATCCAATTTTACAAGTTGAAGTACTCATCTTTTCCCCCACAACTTAACTGTAAGGCTTTTCGAATACCCCAACATCAAGCAATACTTTTCAAAAGGCTTTATTATATCTTTTCAAAACAAGTTCTTTACGTAATTTTCTTCCTAAAACCATTTTACAAGTTGAAGTACTTATCTTTTTCCCCACAACTTTACTTTACGACTTTTTTGCACACCCAAACATCAAGCAATACTTTCTAAAAGGCTTTATTATATCTTTTCAGAACAAGTTTTTTTCTTAATGCCCTTCCTAAACCAATTTTAAAAGTTGAAGTAGTTATCTTTTTCACCACAACTTTACTTTACGACTTTTTTGCACACCCCAAGATCAAGCAATACTTTTCAAATGGCTTTATTATATCTTTTAAGAACAAGTTCTTTTCTTAATATCCTTCTTAAACCAATTTTACAAATTCTAAATTTTTCCTTAGTAGATAGAAAAAGCTATATCATAGTTGTGAATATTTTCTCGGAAGATAAGCAGTTCTATTTCAATTTAAATTTTCTCAATGAAGTGAAGAAAAGTTCAAGTTCTCTTCTGAATTTTCTCAGTGAAAAAGAAATTAGTTATTAATCAATTCTATTTTTCCAAATAATATAAAAATTTTCCACTTCGGTTCAGTTTTTTCTCAAAGAGATGAAAAAATTTAAAATACTGTTCCAAATTTTTCATAGAAGATAGAAAAGTTCAAGTTCTCTTCTGAATTTTACCAAAGAAAACAATTCAATTCTAATTTTTCCAGAGAAGAAAAAAATATTCCACTTCAGTTTTAAGTTCACCAAAGACATAAATAACTTTAAAGTTATATTCTAAATTTATCCGTAGTAGATAGAAAAAGCTATACCATAGTTGTGAATATTTTCCCGGAAGACAAAAAGTTCTAGTTCGATTTTCAATTTTCTCCTTGAAGTCAAGGAAAGTTCAAATTCTATTCTTAATTTTCTTCAATGAAAAAGAAATTAGTTATTGATCATTTCTATTTTTCCAAATAATATAAAAATTCTCCACTTCAATTCAGATCTATCTCAAAGAGATGAAAAATTTTAAATACTCTTCCAAATTTTTCATGGAAGAAAGAAAAGTTCAAGTTCTCTTCTGAATTTTACCAAAGAACACACTCCAATTGTAATTTCTCCCGAGAAAAGAAAAATCTTCCACTTCAGTTTTAAGTTCACCAAAGACATAAAGAAATTTAAAGTTCTATTCTAAATTTTTCCGTAGTAGATAGAAAAAGCTATACAGTAGTTCTAAATATTTTCCTGGAAGAAAAAAAGTTCTAGTTCAATTTTTAATTTTTTCAACGAAGTGAAGAAAAGTTCTAGTTCTATTCTGAATTTTCTCAATGAAAAAAGAAATTAGTTATTGATCAATTCTATTTTTCCAAATAATATCAAAATTTTCCACTTTAGTTCAGATCTGTCTCGAAGAGATGAAAAATTTAAAATACTGTTCCAAATTTTTCACAGAAGATAAAAAAGTTCAAGTTCTCTTCTGAATTTTACCAAAGAACACAATTCAATTCTAATTTCTCCAGAGAAAAAAAAAATCTTCCACTTCAGTTCTCTATTTCACAACGACATAAAGAAATTGAAAGTTCAATTCTAAATTTTTCGGTGGAAGATAGAAAAAGTAATACCATACTTGTGAATATTTTCCCGGAAGATAAAAAGTTCTAGTTCAATTTAAAATTTTCTCAACGAAGTGAAGAAAAGTTCAAGTTCTCTTCTGAACTTTACCAAAGAACAGACTTCAATTCTAATTTCTCCAGAGAAAACGAAAATCTTCCACTTCAGTTTTTAGTTCCCCAAAGACATAAAGAAATTTAAAGTTCTATTCTAAATTTTTTCCGTAGTAGATAGAAAAAGCTATACCATAGTTGTGAATATTTTCCCGGAAGATAAAAAGTTCTAGTTCAATTTTTAATTTTCTCAACGAAGTAAAGAAAAGTTCAAGTTCTATTCTGAATTTTCTCAATGAAAAAGAAATTAGTTATTGATCATTTCTATTTTTCCAAATAATATAAAAATTTTCCACTTTAGTTCAGATCTGTCTCGAAGAGATGAAAAATTTAAAATACTGTTCCAAATTTTTCACAGAAGATACAAAAGTTCAAGTTCTCTTCTGAATTTTACCAAAGAACACAATTAAATTCTAATTTCTACAGAGAAAATAAAAATCTTCCACTTCAGTTCTTTATTTCACAATGACATAAAGAAATTTAAAGTTCTATTCTAAAATTTTCCGTAGTAGATAGAAAAAGCTATACCATAGTTGTGAATATTTTCCCGGAAGATAAAAAGTTCTAGTTCAATTTTTAATTTTCTCAACGAAGTGAAGAAAAGTTCAAGTTCTATTCTGAATTTTCTCAATGAAACAGAAATTATTTATTGATCATTTCTATTTTTCCAAATAATATGAAAATTTTCCACTTCAGTTCAGATCTGTCTCGAAAAGATGAAAAATTTAAAATACTGTTCCACATTTTTCACAGAAGATAAAAAAGTTCAAGTTCTCTTCTGAATTTTAGCAAAGAACACAATTCAATTCTAATTTCTCCAGAGAAAATAAAAATCTTCCACTTCAGTTCTTTATTTCACAAAGACATAAAGGAATTTAAAGTTCAATTCTAAATTTTTTGGTGGAAGATAGAAAAAGTAATACCATACTTGTGAATATTTTCCAGGAAGATAAAAAGTTCTAGTTCAATTTAAAATTTTCTCAACGAAGTGAAGAAAAGTTCAATTTCTCTTCTGAATTTTACCAAAGAACACAATTCAATTCTAATTTCTCCAGAGAAAAAAAAATCTTCCACTTCAGTTCTCTATTTCACAAAGACATAAAAAAATTTAAAGTTCAATTCTAAATTTTTCGGTGGAAGATAGAAAAAGTAATACCATACTTGTGAATATTTTCACGGAAGATAAAAAGTTCTAGTTCAATTTTTAATTTTCTCAACGAAGTGAAGAAAAGTTCAAGTTCTCTTCTGAATTTTCTCTATGAAAAAGAAATAAGTTATTGATCATTTCTATTTTTCCAAATAATATAAAAATTTTCCACTTCAGTTAAGATCTGTCTCAAAGAGATGAAAAAAATTTTAAAACTGTTCCAAATTTTTCATAGAAGATAGAAAAGTTCAAGTTCTCTTCTGAATTTTACCAAAGAACAAAATTCAATTCTAATTTCTCCAGAGAAAACAAAAATCTTAAACTTCAGTTCTCTATTTCACAAAGACATAAAGAAATTTAAAGTTCAATTCTAAATTTTTCGGTGGAAGATAGAAAAAGCTATACCATAGTTCTGAATATTTTCCCTGAAGATAAAAAGTTCTAGTTCAATTTTTAATTTTCTCAACGAAGTGAAGAAAAGTTCAAGTTCTATTCCGAATTTTCTCCATGAAAAAGAATTTAGTTAATGATCATTTCTATTTTTACAAATAACATAAAAATTTTCTACTTCAGTTCAGATCTGTCTCAAAGAGATGAAAAATTTAAAATACTCTTCCAATTTTTTTCACAGAATATAAAAAAAAGTTCAAGTTCTCTTCTGAATTTTAACAAAGAACACAATTCAATTCTAATTTCTCCAGAGAAAACAAAAATCTTCTACTTCAGTTCTCTATTTCACAAAGACATAAAGAAATTTAAAGTTCAATTCTAAATTTTTCGGTGGAAGATAGAAAAAGTAATACCATACTTGTGAATATTTTCCCGAAGATAAAAAGTTCTAGTTCAATTTAAAATTTTCTCAACGAAGCGAAGAAAAGTTCAAGTTCTCTTCTGAATTTTACCAAATAAAACACTTCAATTCTAATTTCTCCAGAGAAAATAAAAATCTTCCACTTCAATTTTAAGTTCCCCAAAGACATAAAGAAATTTAAAGTTCTATTCTAAATTTTTTCCGTAGTAAATAGAAAAAGCTATACCATAGTTGTGAATATATTCCTGGAAGAAAAAACGTTCTAGTTCAATTTTTAATTTTATCAATAAATTAAAGAACAGTTCAAGTTCTATTCTGAATTTTCACAATGAAAAAGAAATTAGTTATTGCTCATTTCTATTTTTCCAAATAATATAAAAATTTTACTCTTTAGCTCAGATCTGTCTCAAAGAGATGAAAAATTTTAAATACTATTCCAAATTTTTTCATGGAAGATAGAAAAGTTCAAGTTCTCTTCTGAATTATACCTAAGAACACAATTCAATTCTAATTTCTCCAGAGAAAATAAAAATCTTCCACTTCAGTTCTTTATTTCACAAAGACATAAAGAAATTTAAAGTTCTGTTCCAAATTTTTCCGTAGTAGATAGAAAAAGCTATACCATAGTTGTGAATATTTTCCCGGAAGACAAAAAGTTCTAGTTCAAATTTAAATTTTCTCAACGAAGTCAAGGAAAGTTCAAGTTCTGTTCTTAATTTTCTCAATGAAAAAGAAATTAGTTATTGATCATTTCTTTTTTTCCAAATAATATAAAAATTTTCCACTTCAGTTCAGATCTGTCTCAAAGAGATGAAAAATTTAAAATACTCTTCCAATTTTTTTCACAGAATATATAAAAAAGTTCAAGTTCTCTTCTGAATTTTACCAAAGAACACAATTCAATTCTAATTTCTCCAGAGAAAATAAAAATCTTCCACTTCAGTTCTTTATTTCACAAAGTCATAAAGAAATTTAAAGTTCTATTCTAAATTTTTCGGTGGAAGATATAGAAAGTAATATCATAGCTCTGAATATTTTCCCTGAAGATAAAATGTTCTAGTTCAATTTTTAATTTTCTCAACGAAGTGGAGAAAAGTTCAAGTTCCATTCTGAATTTTCTCATTAAAAAAGAATTTAGTTATTGATCAATTCTATTTTTCCAAATAATATAAAAATATTCCACTTCAGTTCAGATCTTTCGCAAAGAGATGAAAAATTTTAAATACAGTTCCAATTTTTTAACAGAATATAAATAAGTTCAAGTTCTCTTCTGAATTTTACCAAAGAACACAATTCAATTTCAATTTTTCCAGGAAAATAAAAATCTTCCACTTCAGTTCTTTATTTCACAAAGTCATAAAGAAATTTAAAGTTCTATTCTAAATTTTTTGGTGGAAGATAGAGAAAGTAATATCATAAATTTGAATATTTTCCCGGGAGATAAAAAGGTCTACTTCAATTTTAAATTTTCTCAACGAAGTGAAGAAAAGTTCAACTTCTCTTCTGAATTTTCTCTATGGAAAAGAAATACATTATTGATTAACTCTATTTTTCTAGGGAAAATAAAAATTTTCCACTTCAGTTCTTTATTTCACAAGGACATAAAGAAATTTAAAGTTAAATTTTTAGATGGAAGATAGAAAAAGTAATACTATGATTGTGATTATTTTCCATGAATATCAAAATTTTCACTCTATTTCTAATTTTTCTTAAATTCAGTTCTGATTTTTCTCAAAGAGATGAAAAATTTAAAGTTCTGTTCCAAATTTTTCATAGAAGATAGAAAAAGTTATACATTGATCGTGAATATTCGACATGAAGATAAGGAGCACCACTTTAATTCTGAGTTTTCTCGAAGAAGTGCAAAATGTTCAAGTTCTCATCTGAATTTTCTTAAAGAAGAGAAAAAAGTTAGCTCAATTCTGAATTTTACCAATGAAAATAAAAAAACCTTCCACTTCAGTTCTTAATTTCTCAAAGACATAAAAAATTTAAAGTTCTGTTCCAAATTTTTCATAGAAGATAGAAAAATTTATACATTGATTGTGAATATTCGGAGTGAAGATAAGGAGCTCCACTTTTATTCTGAGTTTTGTCGAAGAAGTGCAAAATTTTCAAGTTTTGTTCTTAATTTTCTTAAAGAAGAGAAAATAGTTAGCTCAATTCTGAATTTTACCAATGAAAATGAAAAAAGCTTCTACTTCAGTTCTTAATTTCTCAGACATAAGAAATTTTAAGTTCTGTTCTAAATTTTTCCGTAGAAGATAGGAAAAGTTATACTATGATTGTGATTATTTTCCAGTGAAGATAAAAATTTTCACTTTAATTCTAAATTTTCTTAAATTCAGTTCCGATTTTTCTCAAAGAGATGAAAAAATTTAAAGTTCTGTTCCAAATTTTTCATAGAAGATAGAAAAAGTTATACATTGATCGTGAATATTCACCATGAAGATAAAAAGTTCCACTTTAATTCTAAATTTTCTCAATGAAGTGTAAAATGTTCAAGTTCTCTTCTAATTTTTCTTCTGTTTTTTTTTCTCAAAGAGATGAAAAATTTAAAGTTCTGTTTTAATTTTAAATTAAATTTTAGCTCCTTTGTCTTATTGATTTACCCCTGAAATTTTTAAATTAGAAAATGAGTGACTCGTTCTATTATTAAAGACAATCGTTCAAACTCGTTCATCTAACCTCCAAAACAATAGGTTAGATTAGATTAGGTATAAATAAATATTAATAAATAAATAGAAACATTTCTACATGTTTAAGTTAGGTTTGGCTAGGTTAGCCAACGTACGCGCGCGTACGTTGGCTAACCTAACCTAACCTAACTTAACCTAACCTAATTTAATCTAGCCTAACCTAACCTAACCTAACCATACACCTAACTTTTTGCCTGTCTCTCACCTAACCTAACCTAACCTAAGTGAAGCGTATGTAGGCTAACCTAACCTAACTTAACCTAACCTAATCTAACCTAACTTAATCTAGCCTAACCTAACCTAACCATACTCAACAGAAAAGGTTAGGTTAACTTATCATGAGCGCTCATGATAATTAACCTAACCTAACCTAACTTAAACATGTAGAAATGTTTCTATTTATTTATTAATTTTTATTTATACCTAATCTAATCTAACCTATTGTTTTGGAGGTTAGATGAACGAGTTTGAACGATTGTCTTTAATAATAGAACGAGTCACTCATTTTCTAATTTAAAAATTTGAGGGGTAAATCCATAAGACAAAGGAGCTAAAATTTAATTTAAAATTAGAACAGAACTTTAAATTTTTCATCTCTTTCAGAAAAAAGCCAGAACTGAAGTGGAACCTTTTTATTTTCTTGGAAAAAATAGAAAAGAACTTGAACATTTTGCACTTCATTGAGAAAATTTAGAATTAAAGTGGAACTTTATCTTCATGGTGAATATTCACAATCAATGTTTAACTTTTTCTATCTTCTATAAAAAATTTGGAACAAAACTTTAAATTTTTTCATCTCTTTGTGAAAAATCGGAACTGAATTTAAGAAAATTTAGAATTAAAGTGAAAATTTTTATATTCACTGGAAAATAATCACAATCATAGTATAACTTTTCCTATCTTTTACGGAAAAATTTAGAACTGAAATTTAAATTTTTTTATGTCTTTGAGAAATTAAGAACTGAAGTGAAAGCTTTTTTCATTTTCATTGGTAAAATTCAGAATTGAGCTAACTTTTTTCTCTTCTTTAAGAAAATTCAGAAGAGAACTTGGACATTTTGCACTTCTTCGAGAAAACTCAGAATTAAAGTGGAGCTCCTTATCTTCATGTCGAATATTCATAATCAATGTATAAATTTTTCTATCTTCTATGAAAAATCTGGAACAGAACTTTAAATTTTTTATTTCTTTGAGAAAATAAGAACTGAAGTGGAAGGTTTTTTCATTTTCATTGGTAAAATTC
This sequence comes from Artemia sp. Qi Xiang Cuo, assembly GCF_049724085.1. Taxonomy (NCBI): domain Eukaryota; kingdom Metazoa; phylum Arthropoda; class Branchiopoda; order Anostraca; family Artemiidae; genus Artemia; species Artemia sp. Qi Xiang Cuo. The sequence goes on along the minus strand of NC_142807.1, from coordinate 67,222,625 downwards.
AGAATTGAGCTAACTTTTTTCTCTTTTTTAAGAAAATTCAGAAGAGAACTTGAACATTTTGCACTTCTTCGAGAAAACTCAGAATTAAAGTGGAGCTCCTTATCTTCTAGTCGAATATTCACAATCAATGTATAACTTTTTCTATCTTCTATGAAAAATTTGGAACAGAACTTTAATTTTTTATGTCTTTGAGAAATTAAGAACTGAAGTGGAAGGTTTTTCATTTTCATTGGTAAAATTCAGAATTGAGCTAACCTTTTTCTCTTCTTTAAGAAAATTCAGATGAGAACTTGAACATTTTGCACTTCTTCGAGAAAACTCAGAATTAAGGACGAGCTCCTTATCTTCATGTCGAATATTAACAATCAATTTATAACTTTTTCTATCTTCTATGAAAAATTTGGAACAGAACTTTAAATTTTTCATCTCTTTGAGAAAAATCAGAACTGAATTTAAGAAAAATTAGAAATAAAGTGAAACTTTTGATCTTCATGAAAAATAGTCACAATCATAGCATTAATATTTCTATCTTACATATAAAAACTTAGAATAAGAACTTTAAATTTTTCAAGTCTTTAACCAAAAGAGAACCAAAGTGGAAATTTTTTATTTTCCCCCGGAACATTGAGTTGATAAAAAACTTATTTCTTTTCCATAGAAAAAATTCAGAAGAGAAGTTGAACTTTTCTTCACTTCGTTGAGAAAATTTAAAATTGAAGTAGACCTTTTTATCTCCCGGGAAAATATTCAAATTTATGATATTACTTTCTCTATCTTCCACCAAAAAATTTAGAATAGAAATTTCTTTATGACCTTGTGAAATAAAGAACTGAAGTGGAAGATTTTTATTTTCCCAGGAGACATTAGAATTGAATTGTGTTCTTTGGTAAAATTCAGAAGAGATCTTGAACTTTTTTATATTCTGTGAAAAAATTGGAACAGTATTTGAAATTGTTCATCTCTTTGAGACAGATCTGAACTGAATTGGAAAATTTTTATATTATTTGGAAAAATAGAATTGATCAATAACTAATTTCTTTTTCATTGAGAAAATTCAGAACAGAACTTGAACTTTTCTTCACTTCATTGAGAAAATTAAAAATTGAACTAGAAATTTTTATCTTCAGGGAAAATATTCAGAGCTATGATATTACTTTCTATATCTTCCACCGAAAAATTTTGAATAGAACTTTAAATTTCTTTATGACTTTGTGAAATAAAGAACCGAAGTGGAAGATTTTTATTTTCTCTGTAGAAATTATAATTGAATTTTGTTCTTTGGTAAAATTCAGAAGAGAACTTGAACTTTTTTTTATATTCTGTTAAAAAATTGGAACTGTATTTTAGATTTTTCATCTCTTTGCGACAGATCTGAACTGAAGTGGAAAATTTTTATATTATTTGGAAAAAAGAATTGATCAATAACTAATTTCTTTTTCATTAAGAAAATTCAGAACAGAACTTGAACTTTTCTTCACTTCATTGAGAAAATTAAAAATTGAACTAGAACTTTTTATCTTCAGGGAAAATATTCAGAACTATGGTATAGCTTTTTCTATCTACTACGGAAAAATTTAGAATTGAACTTTAAATTTCTTTATGTCTTTGTGAAATAAAAAACTGAATTTTAGATTTTCATTATATGTGGAGAATTTAGAATTGGATTTTGCTCTTTGTTAAAATTCAGAAGAAAACTTGAACTATTCAATCTTCTGTGAAAAATTTGAAACCGTTTTTAAAATGTTCTCATCCCTTTTAGACAGATCTTAACTGAAGTGGAAAATTTTTATATTATTTGGAAAAATAGAAATGATCAATAACTTTTTTCTTTTTCATAGAGAAAATTCAGAAGAGAACTTGAACTTTTCTTCACTTCGTTGAGAAAATTCTAAATTGAACTAGAACTTTTTATCTTCCGTGAAAATATTCAGAAGTATGGTATTACTTTTTCTATCTTCCACCGAAAAATTTAGAATTGAACTTTAAATTTCTTTATGTCTTTGTGAAATAGAGAACTGAAGGGGAAGATTTTTGTTTTCTCTGGAGATATTAGAATTGAATTGTGTTCTTTGGTAAAATTAAGAAGAGAACCTGAACTTTTCTTCATTTCGTTGAGAAAATTTTAAATTGAACTAAAACTTTTTATCTTCCGGGAAAATATTCAGAAGTATGGTATTACTTTTTCTATCTTCCACCGAAAAATTTAGAATTGAAATTTAAATTTCTTTATGTCTTTGTGAAATAGAGAACTGAAGTGGAAGATTTTTGTTTTCTCTGGAGATAATAGAATTGAATTGTGTTCTTTGGTAAAATTAAGAAGAGAACCTGAACTTTTCTTCACTTCGTTGAGAAAATTTTAAATTGAACTAAAACTTTTTATCTTCCGGGAAAATATTCACAACTATGGTATAGCTTTTTCTATTTACTACGGAAAAAATTTAGAATAGAACTTTAAATTTCTTTATGTCTTTGGGGAACTTAAAACTGAAGTGGAAGATTTTCATTTTCTCTGGAGAAATTAGAATTGAAGTCTGTTCTTTGGTAAAATTCAGAAGAGAACTTGAACTTTTCTTCGCTTCGTTGAGAAAATTTTAAATTGAACTAGAACTTTTTATCTTCCGGGGAAATATCCACAAGTATGATATTACTTTTTATATCTTCCACCTAAAAATTTAGAATTGAACTTTAAATTTCTTTATGTCTTTGTGAAATAGAGAACTGAAGTGGAAGATTTTTGTTTTCTCTGGAGAAACTAGAATGGAATTGTATTCTTTGGTAAAATTCAGAAGAGAACTTGAAATTTTTATCTTATTTGTTAAATGTGCCACACTATTTTAAATTTTTCAACTCTTAGAAAGATACTGTAGCTACACAGAAAAATTTTTATATCACTTGGACAAACGGATATGATCAGAAGTCAATTTCTTTTTTCATATAGAGAATTCAGAATAACACTTAAAATTATCTTCACTTCGATAAGATAACTGTAAACTGCGCTAAGAAGTCCTATCGTTATGAAGAATAGTCGGAACACCGAAGTAGATTTTTCTATTTACTTATAAAAAATTTAGATTATAACTTTAAATTTACGTATGTCTTTGGTGAGCTTAAAACTGAAGGTAAAGATTTTTATTTTCTATGGGGAAATTAGAATTTAAGTGTTTTCTTAGGTATAATTTAGAAGAGAAATTGAACTTTTATAACTTCCATGAAAAATTTGGAAGAGTATTTAAAATTTTTCATCTCTTTGAGATAGATCTGAACTGAAGTGGAAAATTTTTATATTATTTGGAAGAATAGAAATGATCAATAACTAATTTCTTTTTCATTGAGAAAATTCAGAATAGATCATGAAATTTCCTTGACTTCCTTAAGAAAATTGAAAATTGAACTAGAAATTTTTTTCGTCCGGGAAAATATTCACATCTATGGTATAGCTTTTTGTATCTACTACGGATAAATTTAGAAAAGAACTTTAAAGTTCTTTATGTCTTTGGTGAACTTAAAATTTAAGTGGTAGATTTTTATTTTCTCTGGAGAAATTAGAATTGAATTGTGTTCTTTGGTAAAATTCAGAAGAGAACTTGAACTTTTCTATCTTCTATGAAAAATGTGGAACAGTATTTTAAATTTTTTCATCCCTTTGAGAAAAATCTGAACCGAAGTGGAAAATTTTTATATTATTTGAAAAAAATAGAATTGATTAAAAACTAATTTGTTTTTCATTGAGAAAATTCAGAAGAGAACTTGAACTTTTCTTCACTTCATTGAGAAAATTTAAAATTGAAATAGAACTGCTTATCTTCCGAGAAAATATTCACAACTACGATATAGCTTTTTCTATCTACTAAGGAAAAATTTAAAATTTGTAAAATTGGTTTATGAAAGATATTAAGAAAAGAAATTGTTGTGCAAAGATATAATAAAGCCTTTTGAAAAGTATTGCTTGATCTTGGGGTGTGCAAAAAAGTCGTAAAGTAAAGTTGTGGTGAAAAAGATAACTACTTCAACTTGTTAAGTTGGTTTAGGAAGGACATTAAGAAAAAAACTTGTCCTGAAAAGATATAATAAAGCCTTTTGGAAAGTATTGCTTGATGTTTGGGTGTGCAAAAAATTCGTAAAGTAAAGTTGTGGGGAAAAAGATAAGTACTTTAACTTGTAAAATGGGTTTAGGAAGAAAATTACGTAAAGAACTTGTTCTGAAAATATATAATAAAGCCTTTTGAAAAGTATTGCTTATTGTTGGGGTATTCGAAAAGCCTTATAGTAAAGTTCTGGGGAAAAGATGAGTGCTTAAACTTGTAAAATTGGTTTAGGAAGGACATTACGTAGAGAACTTGTTCTGAAAAGATATAATAAAGCCTTTGAAAAGTATTGCTTGATGTTGGGGTATGCAAAAAGTCGTAAAGTAAAGTTTTGGTGAAAAAGATAAGTACTTCAACTTGTAAAATTGGCTTAGGAAGGACATTAAGAAAAGAACTTGTTCTGAAATGCCTTTGAAAAGTATTGCTTGATGTTGGGGTGTGCAAAAAGTCGTATGGTAAACCACGACAAACCACTACTGAAATATTCCAACTGTCCTAGTCGATTACTTCATTCTATGCCCATATATGGACCCCCGTCATGACCTCCTGATAGGGTTCTACCGATTATATAATCAATTTCTCAGAAATCCAGCTGTCCTAGTCGATTAAGTCATTCTATGTCCATATATGGACCCCGTCACGACCTCCTGATAGGGTTGTACCGATTATGTAATCAGTTTCTCAGAAATCCATTTGTCCTAATCGATTACGCCATTCTATGCCCATAAATGGATTCCCATCACGAGCTCCTGATAGGGTTCTACCGATTATGTAATCAATTTCTCGGAAAACCATTTTCCCCTTCGATTACGCAGTCAATTTCTCGGAAATCCATTTCCCCTAGGGAGTCCATGCCCATATATGGTGTTCATTCCGGAACTCATCAGGTTTGGTTAGGTTACGCAATCAATTTCTCGGAAATCCATTTTCCCTCTCGAGTCCTAGATCAATATATCTCTTCCCCACCTTCCCCTTAGAAACAACGAATTAATTCCCCTTTCTTGAATCAAATAATTCCCCTTAGAAACAACAAATTAATTCCCCTTTCGTGAATCAATAATTTCCCTTAGAAACAACAAATTAATTCCCCTTTCGTAGATCAATAATTCCCCTTAGAAACAACAAATTAATTCCCCTTTCGTGACAAATCAATCAACCTTGACATCATCCGTCAGACATTAATAAACTTCACCAGGAAATATTTCTCCTGGACGAATACCAAAGACATTAATAAACTTCGCCCGGAGACAATTCTCCTGGACGAACACCAAAGACATTAATAAACTTCGCCCGGAAACAATTCTCCTGAACGAACACCAAAGATATTAATAAACTTCGCCCGGAGACAATTCTCCTTGAACCAACAAATCAATTTCTCAGAAATTCACTTCCCCCTTCGATAACGCAATCAATTTCTTGGAAATCCATTTCCCCTAGGGAGGCTATGCCCATATATGGAGCCCCGTCAGGAGCTCATAAGGTTAGGCTAGATTACGTAATCAATTTCTCGGAAATTCGTTCTCCCTGGGGATTCCATGCCAATATATGGCGCCCCGGCGGACTGACAGCACAGGTAATCTCTCTAGGGACTATATGTTCATATATGGTGTCCCGTCACGAGTTATTAGGGCTTCTCTACTAGAGCGGTATTGAAACACATTTTTCGTATAGCCTATTGTTTGAAATACGATCATTCAGCCGGGTACCCAGAACAATCCTTAATTAATTTCTCTGGAAACACATCTAGCAAATCTTCATCCGCTTTTCGGAGCGTCCATGCTTCAGAGCCATATTTTACCACTGTCATTACTGTAGCTTCTAATATTCTAATCTTGGTTTGCAGACTTATCTTCCTATTCTTCCAGACTTTTTTAACTGTGAAAAAACAGCCTGACCCTTGGCTATTCTATTTTTAACATCTTCACTGCTCCCACCATCTTTACTAATAATACTACCAAGGTAAGTGAAGCTGCCCACCTGACCAATCTTTTCATTACCCAACGTCACCTTTTCATCTTCACTTATTCCTAGCCTTAGCGACTTAGTCTTGCTAACATTAATTTTCAAACCAATTCTAGCACCCTGAACTCGCAAAACCTCTAGAACTTCATTCATTTTGCTCACACTTTCATCTAGGATGCTTATATCATCAGCATAATCCAAGTCCAGGAAACTTTTTCCTCCCCATTTGGTTCTGTGGTCTCCCATTGCCTTTCCTGTGCTCCTTAAAACAAAATCCATCAAAATGATCTATACAAGGGGGGATAGAACACAACCCTGATTAACTCCTGATTTAATACAAAACCGGCTGCTAACCTCATTTCCTAACTTAACTGCAGCAGTGTTATTCTCGTATATAGCACTAATCACTTTAATGTATTTGTCTGGTATACCGTACAAGGATAAAATCTTTACTAAAGCTCTTCTATCAACAGAGTCGAACGCTTGCTCATAATCTATAAAACTGAGGACCAAAGCTGTTTGAAAACTCGGCACTTCTCAATTATTAGCCTAAGAGTGAAAATATGGTCGACACATCCTCTACTTTTTCTAAAACCGAACTGCTCTTCTCTTAAAACTTTGTCTACGGCATCTCTCAGTCTAAAAAGTATCATATTACTAAGTAATTTACTACCTACAGAGACCAGACTAATGCCTCGATAATTACAGTAGAGGAGGGGGTCCGACTCGTGACGGGGCTCCTTATATGGGCATAGAATACTGACGGGGCTCCAAATATGGGCATAGCCTCCCTAGGGAGAACACGTGGTTAATGGGGTCAATGACCTCTTTTTCCAAGGTCGATTTATTTGATGTTTCTATGTGTAATAACTCCGGAACGAAGGTTGCACATGCGCATTGAATTCTAACGGGAACAATGTTATTGATCTAGGACTCGAGGGGGAAGTGAATTTCCGAGAACTTGATTGCGTAATCAAAGTATGTCAACAACAACAACATCGACCTTGACATTCGCTGAGAGCGTGCACTTACAACAACAACAACATCGACCTTGGAACACCTGTGCTGTCGACCTCAATTCACCTATCGTGAATCAATAATTCCCCTAGAAACAACAAATTAATTCCCCTTTCTTGACAGATCAATCAACCAATGACATCATCTGTCAGACTTTAAAAATTTTCGCCTAGAAACGATTCTCCAGGAATAGATCCAAGTCATTAATGTCTTTGCCTCGGAAACAACTCTTTTGGTCGAACTCCAAAGGATATTAATAGCCAAAGGCCATGGAAACAATTCTCCAAGAAACATCTTAGCGATGAATTGTTTTAGCGTGGGAATCAGGTTTCTTATTAATTTGAAATGCATTAGCGCAGAAATGCCAAAAACAAAGGGAACACGCTTAATTTCGTTTAGGGATTATTTGGTCTAAACTGTTTTTGACATGTTATGGAACTATTTCGGCAAAACAGTTAGAGACTTTTTAAAAGATAATTTTTGAACAGATTTTAGAAGATATTTTAATGGTGAATCTCTATGGTCGTTATAATACACAAGTTTCATTTGAACAGTGTTGTGAGGTCCTCTAACCCAACCCCAAAGGGTTCCAATCCTCCTACCCCAACCCCCAAGGCAGGGGCCGGTGCGCAAAGCGCCCCCCACCTCCCCAAGGGCCCCCGGCGCCCCCAAAGGCCCACCCCGACCCCCCCACGCCATCCCCCGGCCCCCCAAGGCCCATCGAGCCCCCAAAGGCCCATCGAGCTCCCACCGGACCAACGGGGATCCCCATGGCCCTCCACCGGTCCCCCACTGCCCCTCCGGATCCCCCCCCTTCCTCCTTGGGCCCCACCCGGCCTTACTTGGCCCGCCCCGGCCATCCAGCCCCCCCACCCAGTCCCCCGGCACCGCTACTTGCCACCGGGAAGAACCGGGAACCCGGCCCGCCTCTACGACGTGGACCCTCACCAGTCCTCTTTAATATCATGGGAATCAAAATTTCACTTACCATTATTTTAATTTGACCTCATCCCATCTCGTCCGCTCCAACCTCCATAGCTTTCTTTACCCCAAACCCCCCTCCCCCCCAAACCCTATAAACATCATTATACTCACTAGGAAAACATAAAATATATTCTTTTTACCCTAACCCCATTGTTTTACAACCAAAATTCTCGCAAAAAGAAATAATTTTCTTTCGTTAAATTTATGCAATTTTAAGTGTATATATCCTAGCTAAAAGCGACCATTGACTTCCGTCACTGTTGTTATTAAGCTAACCTGGTTTTGACATAATGCTCTACGCGAGGTTAAAATTAGCTGTCACCCCTTTTCCTATGTGTTTACGAAAGCTGCAGCCAAAGTCAAAAGGAACTGTTTCTCCGTCAAAATTAAAACACTTTGAGGCAATTGTAATAATTAGGCGCAGACGCAATGCGCTATTTTGGAGAAGAGAAACAGATTATTTTCAAGCTTTCTTTCGATAAAGTTTCTTGTATATTCCCGGGAGGGGGTGCGTGAATCCAGGATTTTGTGCTGGGGAGGGGGTTAGCACTTTTAATAGTGACAAAATAGAAAAGATAATTGTTTCTTACCTTAATTGCTTCTTCGTCATTTAGTGATTTTAGCTATAACATTTGAATAAAAGGTAGTAAGATATGGCTTTCGCTTGAATAAAACATATGATTAACTCAATGAGAGGGTAGATTTAGGGTGGGTTAATTTTCCCTAAATTTAGGGAGAGAGAATATGGGTTTTTTGCTTTACTAAAATACGATACTTTTCCAAACAAATTTGTATTTACTAACTTTCTTTCTGTAAAAAAGGGTCAAATTATTTAGATACTAATTTTTTCTCTTCTTTTTAAGTCAAATTATGCAGAAAACTTGCCCCTTCTTCCTAGAAAGCCAGAGAGTATGAAACAGCCCCCCTACAGCCCTGTCAAAAACCAAAAAGAGAGTAGGCGGCTTCTTATAATATGGTGAACCCTGCCGGCTCATCTATGCAAGATCGTGAAATAGCCGGCCCAGTCGCGCAAGAACATAGCGACGCCGCCCCGTCCACTCTCCCACACCCACTACCTGGTCCTTAGGGTGCATAATTCCAGAAGGATTTTGCAAATGTTAGTTTTTTTTCCTACCATTCTATTTCTTCCAATTTTTAGTCTTTTTCAATCCCAATATAAACTATCTCTGTGAGATATTAACCTCATATTAAATATCTAATTATAATTTTTTTGTTGAAAAGTAACCTCTCTTTTCTAATCTTTGCTATCGCTTCGATATTTCATAAGTGAATATTCTTAGGTAATTTCTATTAATAATCACTGCCTTTGAAACTCAAAATGCTATTTTTTCTAATCTTTGCTATTTTCTATGCATTCCAAATTGAGGGGAGGGGGCGTGAATCCATGATTTTTGCTGGGGAGGGGATTAGCACTTTTAATAGTGACAAAATAGAAATGAAATTTAATTTAAACACTTTTTTTTCTGATATAATAATGTTTGGTGTGATTGACACAGAATATATTGGTCTGAAATATTCCGCAACTGGCATTTTCGAAACAGCTTTCTTACTCCTAGACAATCAACGACGTGAAATTCATTGCTATAAATGTAACATCAGATACAATATGTATAAATACAAGAAAAACAGATGGAGTCCAAAACTAAATTTTATAAATCGAAATGGCTTTTACGCTAAAACCATACGACCACATAATGAAAATAGCTATGAAATAAAACATGTACAAGAGGAAATTCAGGAAATATGCAGTTTTTTCGGTGTGCAAGCTGTTTATGTTAAGGGAAACGTGCCAACTGATAAACTCTTACTAGAAAAATGTGATAAAAACATAGCATTATTCAATTTAGAAGACTTCAAATGTTAGAAATACCTGCATTCAGTCCATGACCCAGAAGATGGAGTTAGATATTTCGCTAAATGGATACCGGAAAAGATACCTGACATGGAAAAATGCATCAGATATCCAACGTCCTAAACTTGCTCCTCCTCATATCAAATGGATTAAGCTTTTTTTTTTTTTAAATATGTCATTATTTTTTTCAAATGTTTTAAATATGTTTAAGCAATAAATATCTTAAGCCTCAACCGTTTTTATTCTTTAGAATAGTCCATCGCCATGAAAATTATACTTTCAGGTTCAACATGTCAGGGAACACACTTTCAAGTTCAGCATGTTGGAGAACCCTAAATAGTCAACCATAAAAAGGTAAGTTAACTCTAAAAGGTTAAAGAATTTTTCTGAAATTATCATAAGCCTGAGACGTTTTTATTCTTTAGAATATTCCATCGCCAAGAAAATTAGACCCTCAGATTCAACATGCCAGGGAACACACTTTCAAGTTCAGCATGTTGGAGAACCCTAAATAGTCATCCATAAAAAGGTAAGTTAACTCTAAAAGGTTAAAGAATTTTTCTGAAATTATCAAGCCTCAACCGTTTTTATTCTTTAGAATAGTCCATCGCCATGAAAATTAGACATTCAGATTCAACATGCCAGGGAACACACTTTCAAGTTCAGCATGTTGGAGAACCCTAAATAGTCATCCATAAAAAGGTAAGTTAACCCTAAAAGGTTAAAGAATTTTTCTGAAATTATCTTAAGCCTGAGACGTTTTTATTCTTTATAATAGTCCATCGCCATGAATTAGACTAAAAATGAAGATATTTATACAGAGTTTCAACTAGCTATGGCTAAGTTTGCTAAAGACAAGCTATTTTCTTGCGAAAACCCACAAACTCAGAAAAAAATATCAATGTTCCTTTAGTACCTACGCAATTAGACTAAAAATGAAGATATTTATGCAGAGTTTCAACTAGCTATGGCTATGTTTTCTAAAGACAATCTATTTTCTTGAGAAAACACACTAAATCATAAAAAATTTTAATTTTTCCTATAGTAACTACACAAGTATACTAAAAATGAAGATATTTATGCAGTGTTTCATCTAGCTATGGATAAGTTTACTAAAGACAAGCTGTTTTCTTGCGAAAACACGCAAACTCAGAAAAAATGTTCAGTAGTCCTCTAGGACCTACGCGATTAGGCTAAAAATGTAGTTATCTACGTGGAGTTTCCACTAGATATGTCTAAGGTTGTTAAAGACAAGATATTTTATTTCGAAAAACCGCAAAATCAGAAGTATTTTTCAATGTTCCTTTAGTACTTACGCAATTAGGCTTAAATGAAGATATTTATGCAGAGTTTCAAGTAGCTATGGCTAAGTTTGCTAAAGACAAGCTATTTTCTTGCGAAAACACACAAAATCAGAAAAAATGATCAATGTTCCTTTAGTACCTACGCAATTAGTCTAAAAATGAAGATATTTATGCAGAGTTTCAACTATATATGGCTAAGTTTGCTAAATACAAATTATTTTCTTGCGAAAACACACAAAATCAGAAAAAATGTTCAATGTTCCTTTAGTACCTACACAATTAGACTAAAAATGAAGATATTTATGCGTAGTTTCATCTAGCTCTGGCTTTTTTTGCTAAAGACTAGCTATTTTCTTGAGAAAACACACAAAATCAGAAAAAATGATCAATGTTCCTTTAGTACCTACGCAATTAGACTAAAAATGAAGATATTTATGCAGAGTTTCAACTATCTTAGGCTAAGTTTGCTAAAGACAAGATATTTTCTTGCGAAAACACACAAAATCAGAAAAAAGTTTCAATGTTCCTTTAGTACCTACACAATTAGACTAAAAATGAAGATATTTATGCAGAGTTTCAACTAGCTATGGCTAAGTTTGCTAAAGACAAGCTATTTTCTTGCGAAAACACACAAAATCAGAAAAAATGTTCAATGTTCCTGTAGTACATACGCAATTAGTCTTAAATGAAGATATTTATGCAGAGTTTCAACTAGCTAAGGCTAAGTTTGCTAAAGACAAGCTATTTTCTTGTGAAAACACACAAAATCAGAAAAAATGTTCAATGTTCCTTTAGTGCCTACACAATTAGACTAAAAATGAAGATATTTATGCAGAGTTTCAACTAACTATGGCTAAGTTTACTAAAGACAAGCTATTTTCTTGCGAAAACACACAAAATCAGAAAAAATGTTCAATGTTCCTTTAGTACCTACGCAATTAGGCTTAAATGAGAATATTTATGCAGAGTTTCAACTAGCTATGGCTAAGTTTGCTAAACACAAGCTATTTTCTTGTGAAAACACACAAAATCAGAAAAAATGATCAATGTTCCTTTAGTACCTACGCAATTAGGCTTAAATGAAGATATTTATGCAGAGTTTCAACTAGCTATGGCTAAGTTTGCTAAAGACAAGCTATTTTCTTGTGAAAACACACAAAATCAGAAAAAATGATCCATGTTCCTTGAGTACCTACTCAATTAGACTAAAAATGAAGATATTTATGCAGAGTTTCAACTAGCTATGGCTAAGTTTGCTACAGACAAGCTATTTTCTTGTGAAAACACACAAAATCAGAAAAAATGATCAATTTTCCTTTAGTACCTACGCAATTAGACTAAAAATGAAGATATCTATGCAGAGTTTCAACTAGCTATGGCTAAGTTTGCTAAAGACAAGCTATTTTCTTGCGAAAACACACAAAATCAGAAAAAATGTTCAATGTTCCTTTAGTACCTACACAATTAGACTAAAAATGAAGATATTTATGCAGAGTTTCAACTAGCTATGGATAAGTTTACTAAAGACAAGCTATTTTCTTGCGAAAACACACAAAATCAGAAAAAATGTTCAATGTTCCTTTAGTACCTAAACAATTAGGCTTAAATGAAGATATTTATGCAGAGTTTCAACTAGCTATGGCTAAGTTTGCTAAAGACAAGCTTTTTTCTTGCGAAAACACACAAAATCAGAAAAAAAAATGTTCAATGTTCCTCTAGTACCTACGCAATTAGGCTGAAATGAAGATATTTATGCAGAGTTTCAACTAGCTATGGCTAAGTTTGCTAAAGACAAGCTATTTTCTTGCGAAAACACACAAAATCAGAAAAAATATCGTTAGGTTAGATTAAGTTAGATTAGGTTAGGTTAGCCTACGTACGCGCGCATATAGGTTAGGTTTTGTGTGTTTTCACAAGAAAATAGCTTGTCTTTAGCAAACTTAGCCATAGCTAGTTGAAACTCTGCATAAATATCTTCATTTTTAGTCTAATTGCGTAGGTACTAAAGGAACATTGATCATTTTTTCTGATTTTGTGTGTTTTCACAAGAATATAGCTTGTCTTTAGCAAACTTATCCATAGCTAGTTGAAACTCTGCATAAATATCTTCATTTAAGTCTAATTGCGTATGTACTAAAGGAACATTGAACATTTTTTGTGAGTTTGTGTGTTTTCTCAAGATAATAGCTTGTCTTTAGGAAACTTAGACATAGCTAGTTGAAACTCTGCATAAATATCTTCATTTAAGCCTAATTGCGTAGGTACTAAAGGAACATTGAACATTTTTTCTGATTTTGTGTGTTTTCGCAAGAAAATAGTTTGTCTTTAGTAAACTTAGCCATAGTTAGTTGAAACTCTGCATAAATATCTTCATTTTTAGTCTAATTGTGTAGGTACTAAAGGAAAATTGAACATTTTTTCTGATTTTGTGTGTTTTCACAAGAAAATAGCTTGTCTTTAGCAAACATAGCCATAGCTAGTTGAAACTCTACATAAATATCTTCATTGAAGTATAATTGCGTAGGTACTAAAGGAACATTGAACATTTTTTCTGATTTTGTGTGTTTTCGCAAGAAAATAGCTTGTCTTTAAGAAACTTAGTCATAGATAGTTGAAACTCTGCATAAATATCTTCATTTTTAGTCTAATTATGTAGGTACTAAATGAAAATTGAACATATCTTCTGATTTTGTGTGTTTTGACAATGCAATATCTTGTATTTAGTAAACTTCTCCCTAGTTACTTGAAATTCTGCATAAATAACCTCATTTTTTGCCCCGTTGCGCAGGTAATATGGGAATATTGAAAATTTTAGCAGTGTTTTTTTGTATTATCATTACAATAGCTTGTATTTATAAAAATTAGCCATAGCTAGTTGAAACTCTGAAAAAATATCTTCATTTTTAGACTATTTGCGTAGGTACTAAAGGAACATTGATCATTTTTTCTGATTTAGGGTGTTTTCGCAAGAAAAAAGCTTGTCTTTAGCAAACTTAGCCATAGCTAGTTGAAACTCTGCATAAATATTTTAATTTTAGCCAAATTGCATCGGTACTAAAGGAACATTGAACATTTTTTTCTGATTTGTGTGTTTTCGCAATAAAATAGCTTGTCTTTATCAAACCTAGCCATAGCTAGTTGAAACTGTGCATAAATATCTTCATTTTTAGTCTAATTCATGGCGATGGACTATTCTAAAGAATAAAAACGTCTCAGGCTTAAGATAATTTCAGAAAAATTCTTTAACCTTTTAGGGTTAACTTACCTTTTTATGGATGACTATTTAGGGTTCTCCAACATGCTGAACTTGAAAGTGTGTTCCCTGGCATGTTGAATCTGAAAGTCAGAGTTTCAACTAGCTATGGCTAAGTTTGCTAAAGACAAGCTATTTTCTTGTGAAAACACACAAAATCAGAAAAAATGATCAATGTTCCTTTAGTACCTACGCAATTAGACTAAATATGAAGATATCTATTCAGAGTTTCAACTATCTATGGCTAAGTTTGCTAAATACAAACTATTTTCTTGCGAAAACACACAAAATCAGAAAAAATTTTCAATTTTACTTTAGTAGCTAAAAAACGAGACTAAACAATGAGTTAGTTATTCAGATTGTCAACAAGCTCTGGCCAAATTTAATATAAACAAGATGTTTTCTTGAGAAGATAAACAAACTCAGAAAAAATTATCTAGTTTCCTACTGTACCTACGCACTTAGACTTAAATAAAGATATCTATGCAGAGTTTCAACTATCTCTGGCTAAGTTTGCTAAAGACAAGCTATTTTCTTGCGAAAACAAACAAAATCAGAAAAAAATTTTAAATGTTCATATATTACCTACGCAATTATTCTGAAATGAAGATATATATTCAGAGTTTCAACTAGCTATGGCTAAGTTTGCTAAAGACAAGCTATTTTCTTGCGAAAACACACAAAATCAGAAAAAATATTGTTAGGTTAGATTAAGTTAGATTAGGTTAGGTTAACCTACGTACGCGCGCATATAGGTTAGGTTAGGTTGGATTAAGTTAGGTTAGGTTAAGTTAGGTTAGGTTAGATTAAGTTAGGTTAGGTTAAGTTAGGTTAGGATAGGTTAGATTAAGTTAGGTTAGGCTAAGTTAGGTTAGGCTAGGTTAGTCTACGTAAGCGCGCGTACGTAGGCTAACCTAGCCTAACCTAACTTAGCCTAACCTAACTTAATCTAACCTATCCTAACCTAACTTAACCTAACCTAACTTAATCTAACCTAACCTAACTTAACCTAACCTAACTTAATCCAACTTAACCTAACCTATCTGCGCGCGTACGTAGGCTAACCTAACCTAATCTAACTTAATCTAACCTAACGATATTTTTTCTGATTTTTTGTGTTTTCGCAAGAAAATAGCTTGTCTTTAGAAAAATTAGCCATAGCTAGTTGAAACTCTGCATATATATCATCCTTTAAGCCTACTTGCGTAGGTACTAAAGTAAAATTGAACATTTTTTTTTCTGATTTTGTGTGTTTTCGCAAGAAAATAGCTTGTCTTTAGCAAACTTAGCCATAGCTAGTTGAAACTCTGCATAAATATCTTCATTTAAGCATAATTGTGTAGGTACTAAAGGAACATTGAACATTTTTTCTGATTTTGTGTGTTTTCGCAAGAAAATAGCTTGTCTTTAGTAAACTTAGCCATAGCTAGTTGAAACTCTGCATAAATATCTTCCTTTTTAGTCTAATTGAGTATGTACTAAATGAAAATTGATCTTTTTTTCTGATTTTGTGTGTTTTCAAAAGAAAATAGCTTGTCTTTAGCAAACTTAGTCATAGCTAGTTGAAACTCTGCATAAATATCTTCATTTTTAGTCTAATTGCGTAGGTCCTAAAGGAACATTGATCATTTTTTCTGATTTTGTTTGTTTTCACAAGAAAATAGCTTGTCTTTAGCAAACTTAGCCATAGCTAGTTGAAACTATGCATAAATATCTTAATTTTTAGTCTAATTGCGCAGGTACTAAAGGAACGTTGAACATTTTTTCTGATTTTGTGTGTTTTCGCAAGAAAATAGCTTGTCTTCAGCAAACTTAGCCATAACTAGTTGAAACTCTGAATAAATATCTTCATTTTTAGTCCAATTACGTAGGTACTATAGGAACATTGATCATTTTTTCTGATTTTGTGTGTTTTCACAAGAAAATAGCTTGTCTTTAGCAAACTTAGCCATAGCTAGTTGAAACTCTGCATAAATATCTTCATTTAAGCCTAATTGCGTAGGTACTAAAGGAACATTGATCATTTTTCTGATTTTGTGTGTTTTCGCAAGAAAATAGTTTGTCTTTAGCAAACTTAGCCATAGCTAGTTGAAACTCTGCATAAATATCTTCATTTAAGTCTAATTGCGTAGGTACTAAAGGAACATTGAACATTTTTTCTGATTTTGTGTGTTTTCGCCAGAAAATAGCTTGTCTTTAGTAAACTTAGCCATAGCTAGTTGAAACTCTGCATAAATATCTTCATTTTTAGTCTAATTGTGTAGGTACTAAAGAAACATTGAACATTTTTTCTGATTTTGTGTGTTTTCGCAAGAAAATAGCTTGTCTTTAGCAAACTTAGCCATAGCTAGTTGAAACTCTACATAAATATCTTCATTTAAGCCTAATTGCGTAGGTACTAAAGGAACATTGAACATTTTTTCTGATTTTGTGTGTTTTCGCAAGAAAATAGCTTGTCTTTAACAAACTTAGTCATAGCTAGTTGAAACTCTGCATAAATATCTTCATTTTTAGTCTAATTGTGTAGGTACTAAAGGAACATTGATCATTTTTTCTGATTTTGTGTGTTTTCACAAGAAAATAGCTTGTCTTTAGCACACTTAGCCCTAGATATTTGAAACCCTGCTTAAATATCTTCATTTTTAGTCTAGTTGCGTAGGTACTAAAAGAATATTGAACATTTTTTCTGATTTTGTGTGTTTTCGCAAGAAAATAGCTTGTCTTTAGTAAACATAGCCATAGATAGTTGAAACTCTGCATAAATATCTTCATTTTTAGTCTAATTGCGTAGGTACTAAAGGAACATTGATCATTTTTTCTGATTTTGTCTGTTTTCACAAGAAAATAGCTTGTCTTTAGCAAACTTAGCCATAGATAGTTGAAACTCTGCATACATATCTTCATTTAAGCCTAATTGCGTAGGTACTAAAGGAACATTGAACATTTTTTCTGATTTTGTGTGTTTTCGCAAGAAAATAGCTTGTCTTTAGCAAACTTAGCCATACATAGTTGAAACTCTGCATAAATATCTTCATTTCAGCCTAATTGCGTAGGTACTAGAGGGACATTGAACATTTTTTTTTCTGATTTTGTGTGTTTTCGTGAGAAAATAGCTTGTCTTTAGCAAACTTAGCCATAGCTAGTTGAAACTCTGCATAAATATCTTCATTTTTAGTCTAATTGTGTAGGTACTAAAGGAACATTGAACATTTTTTCTGATTTTGTGTGTTTTCGCAAGAAAATAGCTTGTCTTTAACAAACTTAGTCATAGCTAGTTGAAACTCTGCATAAATATCTTCATTTTTAGTCTAATTGTGTAGGTACTAAAGGAACATTGAACATTTTTTCTGATTTTGTGTGTTTTCGCAAGAAAATAGCTTGTATTAAGCAAATTTATCCATAGCTAGTTGAAGATTAGCATAATTTTCTAAATTTTTAGTATAGTTGCGTAGGTACAAATTGAACATTGTACTTTTTTATGATTGTGTTTTTTTTAGCAAGAAAATAGCTGGTTTTTAGAAAAATTATCAATAGCTAGTTGAAACTCTGCATAAATATCTTCATTTTTAGTCTAATTGTGTAGGTACTAAAGGAACATTGATCATTTTTTCTGACTTTGTGGGTTTTCGCAAGAAAATAGCTTGTCTTTAGCAAACTTAGCCATAGCTAGTTGAAACTCTGCATAAATATCTTCATTTTTAGTCTAATTCATGGCGATGGACTATTCTAAAGAATAAAAACGTCTCAGGCTTAAGATAATATCAGAAAAATTATTTAACCTTTTAGGGTTAACTTACCTTTTTATGGATGACTATTTAGGGTTATCCAAAATGCTGAACTTGAAAGTGTGTTCCCTGGTATGTTGACCCTGAAAGTATAATTATCATGGCGATGGACTATTCTAAAGAATAAAAACGGTTGAGGCTTGATAATTTAAGAAAAATTCTTTAACCTTTTAGAGTTAACTTACCTTTTTATGGATGACTATTTAGGGTTCTCCAACATGCTGAACTTGAAAGAGTGTTCCCTGGCATGTTGAATCTGAAGGTATAATTTTCTTGGCGATGGAATATTCTAAATAATAAAAACGTCTTAGGCTTAAGATAATTTCAGAAAAATTCTTTAACCTTTTAGAGTTAACTTAACTTTTTATGGATGACTATTTAGGGTTCTCCAACATGCTGAACTTGAAAGTGTGTTCCCTGACATGTTGAATCTGAAAGTATAATTTTCGTGGGGATGGACTATTCTAAAGAATAAAAACGGTTGATGCTTAAGATATTTATTTCTTAAACATATTTAAAACATTTTAAAAAAATAATGACATATTTAAAAAAAAAAAAGATTAATCCATTTTATATGAGGAAGAGCAACTTTAGGACTTTGGATATCTGATGCATTTTTCCATGTCAGGTATCTTTTCCGGTATCCATTTAGCGAAATATCTAACTTCATCTTCTGGGTCATGGACTGAATGCAGGTATTTCTCACATTTGAAGTCTTCTAAATTGAATAATGCTATGTTTTTATCACATTTTTCTAGTAAGAGTTTATCAGTTGGCACGTTTCCCTTAACATAAACAGCTTGCACACCGAAAAAACTGCATATTTCCTGAATTTCCTCTTGTACATGTTTTATTTCATAGCTATTTTCATTATGTGGTCGTAAGGTTTTAGCGTAAAAGCCATTTCGATTTATAAAATTTAGTGTTGGACTCCATCTGTTTTTCTCTTACTTATACATATTGTATCTGATGTTCCATTTATAGCAATGAATTTCACGTCGTTGATTGTCTAGGAGTAAGAAAGCTGCTTCGAATATAATGCCAGTTGCGGAATATTTCAGACCAATATATTCTGTGTCAATCACACCAAACATTATTATATCAGAAAAAAAGTGTTTAAATTAAATTTCATTTCTATTTTGTCACTATTAAAAGTGCTAATCCCCTCCCCACCAAAAATCATGGATTCACGCCCCCCTCCCCTAAATTTAGAATGCATAGAAAATAGCAAAGATTAGAAAAAATAGCATTGTGAGTTTCAAAGGCAGTGATTATTAATATAAATTACCTAAAAATATTAACTTATTAAATATCGAAGCGATATCAAAGATTAGAAAAGATTAGTTTCTTTGCAAAAAAAAAAAAATTAAATTTAGATATGTAATATGAGGTTAATATATCACAGAGATAAGTTTATATTGGGATTGAAAAGGACTAAAAATTGGAAGAAATAGAAAGGTAGGAAAAAATTCTTACATTTGCATAATCCCTCTGGACTTGGGCACCCGAAGGACCAGGTAGTGTGTGTTGGAGGGTGGACGGGGTGGCGTCGCTATGTTCTTGCGCGACTGGACCGGCTATTTCACGATCTTGCATAGATGAGCCGGCAGGGTTCACCATATTATAAGAAGCCGCCCATTCTCTTTTCGGTTTTTGACCGGGCTGTATGGTGGTTGCCTCGTCATCTCTGGCTTTCTTGGATGGAGGGGGCACGCATTCTTCATAATTTGCCTTAAAAAGAAGAGAAAAAATTAGTATCTAAATAATTTGCCCCTTTTTTACAGAAAGAAAGTTATTAACTACAATTTTGTTTAGAAAAGTATTGCATTTTAGTAAAGCAAAAAACCCATATTCTCTCCCCCTAAATTTAGGAAAATTAACCCACCCTAAGTCTACCCTTTCATTGAGTTAATCATGTGTTTTATTCAAGTGAAAGCCATATCTTACTAGCTTTTATTCAAATGTTATAGCTAAAATCACTAAATGACGAAGAAGCAATTAAGGTAAGAAACAATTATCATTTATATTTTGTCACTCTTAACATTTATAACCCCCCCCCCAGAAAAAAATCCTGGATTCACGCTCCCCTCCCGGGACTATATAAGAAGCGCGATCAAAAGAAAGCTTAATTACAATCCGTTTCAAAAATCATAAATTGTAACTTGAGGCTGTGATTACGTCTTAACCGTGCCTCACAGTTCTTTAATTTTTACGGAGAAACAGTTCCTTTTGACTTTGGCTGCTGCGTTCGTAAACACATAGGAAAAGGGGTGACAGCTAATTTTAACCTCGCGTAGAGCATTATGTCAAAACCAGAGCGGGTTAATAACAACAGTGACGGAAGTCAGTAGACACTTTTAGCTAGGATATAGACACTTAAAATTGCATAAATTTAACGAAAGAAAATTATTTCTTTTTGCTAGAATTTTGGTTGTAAAACAGTGAGGGGGGGGGGTTAGGTTTTGAGGGTAAAAGAAAATATTGTATGTATTTAATTTTGACGGAGAAACAGTTCCTTTTGACTTTGGCTGCCGCGTTCGTAAACAAATGGGACAAGGGGTGATAGCTAATTTTAACCTCGCGTATAGCATTATTTCAAAACCAGGTTAGGTTAATAACAACAGTGACGGAAGTCAATGGTCGCTTTTAGCTAGGATATATACACTTAAAATTGCATAAATTTAACGAAAGAAAATTATTTCTTTTTGCGAGAATTTTGGTTGTAAAACGATGGGGGATGGGGTTAGGGTAAAAAGAATATATTTTATGTTTTCCTAGTGAGTATAATGATGTTTGTATGGTTGGGGGGTGGGGGTGTGGGTAAACGGAAAAAATTTATTTTTTATATTAAAAAAGTGTAGGATTTCCAAGGAAAAAAATTTTATTTTAAAATTTGATAAAAAGGAACTTAATTGGTAAATTGTAGTTGCCAAGGCTTCTATGCTTTCCTGGCCCACGGCGCACCCCGGCGGCGCTTCTCTGGTCCAGGGGGACGTTGGGGGGCGGAGGGAGGGCCTTGGGGGGCACAGGGAGGCCTTTGGGGGCCCAGGGAGGGCCTTGGGGGGTCCGGGGGGGGGGAGTTGGGGACCGGTGGAGGACCTTCGGGACCCCGTTGGTCCTTTGGGAGCTCGATGGGCCTTTGGGAGCTTGATGGGCCTTGGGGGGCGCGGGGGGGGCGTGGGGGGGGCGGGGGGGCGCTGGGGGGGCGGCGGTGGCCGGGGGGGAGCTGGGGGGGCCTGGGCGGACGGGGGGCTTCCTTCGGGGTTGGGGTAGGGGGATTGGAACCCTTTGGGGTTGGGTTAGAGGACCTCGCAACACTGTTCAATTGAAACTTGTGTATTATAACGACCACAGAGTTTCACCATTAAATTCTCTTCTAAAATCTCTTCAAAAATCATCTTTTAAAATGTCTCTAACTGTTTCGCCGAAATAGTTCCATAACCTGTCTAAAACAGTTTCGCCCAAATAATCCCTAAACTTAATTCAGCGTGTTCCCTTTGTTTTTGACATCTCTGCGCTAATGCATTTCAAATTAATAAGAAACCTGATTCCCACGCTAAAACAATTCATCGCTAAGATGGTTCTTGGAGAATTGTTTCCATGGCCTTTGGCTATTAATATCCTTTGGAGTTCGACCAAAAGAGTTGTTTCCGAGGCAAAGACATTAATGACTTGGATCTATTCCTGGAGAATCGTTTCTATGCGAAAATTTTTAAAGTCTGACAGATGATGTCATTGGTTGATTGATCTGTCAAGAAAGGGGAATTAATTTGTTGTTTCTAGGGGAATTATTGATTCACGATAGGTGAATTGAGGTCGACAGCACAGGTGTTCCAAGGTCGATGTTGTTGTTGTTGTAAGTGCACGCTCTCAGCGAATGTCAAGGTCGATGTTGTTGTTGTTGACACACTTTGATTATGCAATCAAGTTCTCGGAAATTCACTTCCCCCCTCGAGTCCTAGATCAATAACATTGTTCCCGTTAGAATTCAATGCGCATGTGCAACCTTCGTTCCGGAGTTATTACACATAGAAACATCATATAAATCGACCTTGGAAAAAGAGGTCATTGACCCCATTAACCACGTGTTCTCCCTAGGGAGGCTATGCCCATATTTGGAGCCCCGTCAGTATTCTATGCCCATATAAGGAGCCCCGTCACGAGTCGGACCCCCTCCTCTACTAATTACCACACTCACTTTTATCACCTTTCTTATAAAGTGGCTTAATTAAGATTTTCCTAAAATCGTTAGGTACTTCCCCTTTTTCAAAAATCATATTCATATTCTTCGATAACTTATTTCTAAACTCAGAGCCACCATATTTAAGACATTCGTTTACCACCCTATCAGCACCGGGAACCTTATTATTCTTTAATCCTTTTAGTATTGTTGCTAATTCCTCCTCACAAAACAAATCTTCCTTTACATCCAAGGTATCACAAACTTTTTCATTTTCCTCTATATCTTTTCCTGCAACTCTATCTTGGTTAAGCAAGTTCTCAAAATGTTCGGCCCATCTCACTTTAGTTTTTTCCTTATCGCTAATTGCGACCCCATTCCTATTTTTAACTGGGACAAGTCAAGATTGTTAACGTGCCAGTAGAATATTTTACCATTATGCCGTCTAGCTGCATCTTCCAGATCCTCGGCAATTTTATCGATGGCCTCCAATTCACACCTCCTTAGTTTATATTTTAATTCTTTCTCCACTTTCTTTACATTGCTTTTGTTTTCATATGATCTATCTCTCAGATAATTCTTGTACAAGTCCTTTCTCCTTTCTATTAAACATAAAGCTTTTTCACTAATATTCTTAGCTGCAGCTCTAGCTTTCTTCCCTAATACACCTTCCGCAACTTCACAAATTATTTTTCTGAAATTATTCCAATCATCTTCAACATTATCAAATTTTAAACTCTGAAGTTTAGTATTCAACTGTTCCTTGAAATTTTCTCTCAAATTCTCATCCTGGAGTCTACCAACATCATAACTTCCCGGGAGGTAGTTACCCTTCCAATATTTCAGCTTTAAATTAACCCTTGACGCTACTAGATGGTGATCTTTACTTTTAACATCAATAACAGCACTCCTAAATACCCTAGTATCTTGTATTGATCCTGCAAGTCTTCGGTTTACTATAACATAATCAATAAGGTTTGCTGTCTTACTATCACGTGAATACCATGTTAACTTATGAGCCATTTTATGACCAAAAACCGTATTGGTTATGACTAGATTGTTATACCTTCAAAATTGCAAAAGTCTGTATCCATTACTGTTTTCTTTTCCTACACCAAATTTACCTAGGCTGGGCTACCATCTTTCCCTATTTCTACAAACCTGAGTATAGGAGGGGGTACCAGCGCGATCATGCACCCCTGCTGCCACCTACAACTTTTTTTTAACACCATATATTGGCACGAGAACCACGTGGTTTATGGTTTTTGTCAATGAGAATGAAAAAACAGGAATTTTGTCACATTTATGTATGTTTTCTTGGATGGTTATGTGTGTTGGTCGATTTATTTGATGTTTTTCATGGATGTTTAATGGTTTTTGTCAGTGAGAATTTGAAAAACAGGAACTTTGTCACATTTATGGATGTCAACAGCAATTCATGTCTGTTGTATGGTTTTCTCAGTGAGAATTTGAAAAACAGGGTGACAGGACCACGTGGTTTATGGTTTTATGACTGAGAATTTTAAAAAAACGAATTTTATCACTTGGAAAAAAATGAAAATTATCACTTGGAAAAACAAAAAACACGAGGTCCAGTCACGAGTAGTGCCTGAGAACTTGATTTACATAATCGCTAGGGGAATTATTGATTCACGAAGGGGAGAATTAAGAAACATTAAGGCTTCTTTAATCTTAGGTCTGAGGGATAAACGTTCTTTAGGTCAGAGAGAAAAATTAATATTCTATTTTTAAATAGGGCTTCATTGATCTTTAGTGTCAGGAATTATAATTGACATCACTTGTTATCTTGAAATTATGCGGGAGTCTAAAGAGATAGAAATTCTATTTTTAAATACGGCTTCACGGAGCTTTAAGTCGGAGAGATAAATTGATATTCTAACGAAACCCTAATAGTTTAGCTAGGAAAATTTATGAGATGAAGAGATTAACGTAGGAAAGGGTTTCCTAGAAATTTGAAATGCGTTAGCGCAGAGATGCCAAACAAAAGGAACACGCTGAAATTACGTTTAGGGATTATTTGGGCGAAACCGTTTTATCCATTTTATGGGATTATTTCGGCGAAACAGTTAGAGACATTTTGAAAGAAGATTTTAGGAAAGGTTTTAGAAGAGAATTTGAGGGTGAAACTCTGTGGTCGTTATAATACACAAGTTCCATTTGAACAGTGTTGTGAGGTCCTCTACCCCAACCCCAAAGGGTTCTGATCCCCCACCCCAACCCCGAAGGAAGCCCCTGGTACTCAAAGGTCCCCCAAGCTCCCATAGAGCCCCAACCCCCCAAACGCCCTCCTCAGACCCTCAAAGGCCCTCCTCTGGTCTTCAAAGGGCCCCCCGGACCCCCAAAGGGCACCCCGGACCCCAAAGGCCCTCTCCCCGGTCCTCAAAGTCCCCCGGGCTCCCAAAGAGCCACCGGCGCCCCCAAAGGCCCACCCAGACCTCCAAAGGCCATCTCCGGGCCCCCCAAAGGACCATCGAGCTCCCAAAGGACCAACGGGGTCCCAAAGGCCCTCCACCGGTCCCCAAATGTCCCCCAGGCCCCCAACTGTCCCCCCGGACCCCAAAGGCCCTACCTGTGCTCCAAAGGCCATCACTGTGCCCCGAAGGCCCGCCCCCGGCCCCGAAGGTCCCCCGGACCAGAGAAGCGCTGCCGGGATGCGCCGTGGGCCAGGAAAGCGCCGCAGGATGTGCCTCAGGGGTGCGCCGCGGGTCAGGAAAGCACCGCAGGATGTGCCGCAGGGATGCGCCGCGGGTCAGGAAAGCGCCGCAGGATGCGCCGCAGGGAGGCACCGCAGGAAAGCGCCGCAGGATGTGCCGCAGGTATGCGCTGCAAAAAAAGTAAACTAAAAAGTAAAAATTTCGATCACAGAAGGGCACGCTCCCCCAAGGGTCCCCCAAACACCCTCCCGGGCCCCCCCCAAAGAGTCCCCCCTCCATTTTTTTTAATACTTTTTATGGCTTTATTATATCTTTTCAGAACAAGTTCCAGAACCTATTTTCCAGATCCACTTTTCAGAACAACTTAAGAGCAAGTTACTTTCTTAATGTCCCTCCTAATCCCATTTTCTAACTTGAAGTACTTATCTTTTTCACCCGACACTATACTTTACACCTTTTTGGATACCTCAACACCAAGAAATATTTTTCAAAAGTCATTTCAGAGCAAGTTACCTTCTTAATGTCCCTCCTAAACCCATTTTGCAACTTGAAGTACTTATCTTTTTCGATCACAACAATACTTTACAGCTTTTTGGTTACCTCAACACAAAGAAATACATTTCAAAGACCATTTCAGAGCAAGTTACTTTCTTAATTTCACTCCTAAACCCATTTTCCAACTTGAAGTACTTATCTTTTTCACCGTCAACTATACTCTACAGCTTTTTGGTTACCTCAACATCAAGAAATTCTTTTCAAAGACCATTTCAGAGCAAGTTACTTTCTTAATGTCACTCCTAAACCCATTTTGCAACTTGAAGAACTTATCTTTTTCACCCACAACTATACTTTACAGCTTTTTGGATACCTCAACACCAAGAAATACTTTTCAAAGACCATTTCAGAGCAAGTAACTTTCTTAATGTCACTCCAAAACCCATTTTCAAACTTCAAGTAATTATCTTTTTCACCGAAACTATACTTTGCAGCTTTTTGGTTACCTCAACACCAAGAAATACTTTTCAAAGACCATTTCAGAGAAAGTTACTTTCTTAATGTCCCTCCTAAACCAATTTTGCAACTTGAAGTACTTATCTTTTTCATCACAACTATACCTTACAGCTTTTTGTATACCGCAACACCAAGAAATACTTTTCAAAGACCATTTCAGAGCAAGTTACTTTCTTAATGTCACTCCTAAACCAATTTTCCAACTTGAAGTACTTATCTTGTTCACCCGCAACTATACTTTACAGCTTTTGGAATACCTAAACACCAAGAAATACTTTTCAAAGACAATTTCAGATCAAGTTACATTCTCCATCTCCCTCATTCACTCAAAGTCCAACATGAATTTAATGACTTTGACCCCAAAAAAATCAATGCAATGTTTTTTGGTAGACTTAACACACGTACATTCATAGAAATTTCAGGAACATATAACGAGACATTCTTAAAGAAACACATAAACAACTATATCAACAAGAAGAACAAACCACTTTAACCCGAAACTATAGTGTACATCTTTTTGGTTACCTCTACACCAAGAAATAGTTTTCAAAGTCATTTCAAAGCTCGTTACTTTCTTAATGTAAATCCTAAGCCCAGTTTCAAACTTGAAGTACTTATCTTTTTCACACGAAACTATACATTACATCTTTTTGGATGCCTCAACACCAAGAAATACTTTTCAAAGACCATTTCAGATCAAGTTACTTTCATAATGTCACTCCTTAACCCAATTTGCAACTTGAAGTAATTATCTATTTAACCCACAACTATACTTTACAGCTTTTTGTATACCACAACACCAAGAAATACTTTTCAAAGACCATTTCATAGCAAGTTAATTTAATAATTTCAATCCTAAACCCATTTTCAAACTTGAAGTACTTATCTTTTTCACCCTAAACTATACTTTACAGCTTTTTGGATACCTCAACACCAAGAAATAATTTTCAAAAGTCATTTCAGAGCAAGTTACTTTCTTAATGTCCATCATAAGCCCATTTCGCAACTTGAAGTACTTATCTTTTTCGATCACAACAATACTTTGCAGCTTTTTGGTTACCTCAAAACCAAGAAATACATTTCAAAGACCATTTCAGAGCAAGTTACTTTCTTAATGTCCCTCATAAACCCATTTTCCAACTTGAAGTACTTATCTTTTTCACCCTCAACTATACTTTACAGCCTTTTGGATACCTCAACATCAAGAAATTCTTTTCAAAGACCATTTCAGAGCAAGTTACTTTCTTAATGTCACTCCTAAATCCATTTTGCAACTTGAAGCACTTATGTTTTTCACTCACAACTATACTTACAGCTTTTGGGATACCTCAACACCAAGAAATACTTTTCAAAGACCATTTCAGAGCAAGTTACTTTCTTAATGTCCCTCCTAAACCCATTTTGCAACTTGAAGTACTTATCTTTTTCACCCACTTTCTCAATGAAAAAGAAATTAGTTTTTAATCAATTCTATTTTTTCAAAATAATATAAAAATTTTACACTTCGGTTCAGATTTTTCTCAAGGGGATGAAAAAATTTAAAATGATGTTCCAAATTTTCTCAACAAAGTGAAGAAAAGTTTTTGATCTCTTCTGAATTTTACCAAAGAACACGCTCCAATTCTAATTTCTCCAGAGAAAACAAAAATCTTCCAATTCAGTTCCTTATTTCACAAAGACATAAAGAAATATAAAATTCAATTCTAATTTTTTGGTGAAAGATAGAAAAAGAAATACCAAAATTGTAAATATTTTCATGGAAGATGAAAAGTTCTTGTCCAATTTAAAATTTTCTCAACGAAGTGAAGAAAAGTTCAAGTTCTCTTCTGAAATTTACCAAAGAACACACTTCAATGCTAATTTCTCCAGAGAAAACAAAAATCGTTCACTTAAGTTCTTAATTTCACAAAGACATAAAGAAATTTAAAGTTCAATTCTAAATTTTTCGGTGGAAGATGGAAAAAGTAATACCATACTTGTGAATATTTTCCCGGAAGATAAAAAATTCTAGTTCAATATACAATTTCCTCAACGAAGTGAAGAAAAGTTCAAGTTCTCTACTGAATTTTACTAAGGAATACAATATACTTCTAATTTCACCAGAGAAAATAAAAATATTCCACTTAAGTTATTTATTTCACAATGACATAAAGAAATTTAAAGTTCAATTCTAAATTTTTCGGCAGAAGATAGAAAAAGTAATACCATACTTTTGAATATTTTCATGAAAGATAAAAATTTCTAGTTCAATTTACAATTTACTCAACGAAGTGAAGAAAAGTTCAAGTTCTCTTCTGAATTTTACTAAAGAACACAATTCAATTCTAATTTCACCAAAGAAAATAAAAATCTTCCACTTAAGTTCTTTATTTCACAATGACATACAGAAATTTAAAGTTCATTTCTAAATTTTTCGGTGGAAGATAGAAAAAGTAATACCATACTTGTGAATATTTTCATGGAAGATGAAAACTTCTAGTTCAATTTAAAATTTTCTCAAAGAAGTGAAGAAAAGTTTTTGATCTCTTCTGAATTTTACCAAAGAACACGCTCCAATTCTAATTTCTCCAGAGAAAACAAAAATCTTCCAATTCAGTTCTTTATTTCACAAAGACATAAAGAAATTTAAAGTTCAATTCTAATTTTTCGGTGGAAGATAGAAACGGTAATACCAAACTTGTAAATATTTTCATGGAAGATGAAAAGTTCTTGTCCAATTTAAAATTTTCTCAACGAAGTGAAGAAAAGTTCAAGTTCTCTTCTGAACTTTACCAAAGAACACACTTCAATGCTAATTTCTCCAGAGAAAACAAAAATCTTTCACTTAAGTTCTTAATTTCACAAAGACATAAAGAAATTTAAAGTTCAGTTATAAATTTTTCGGTGGAAGATAGAAAAAGTAATACCATACTTGTTAATATTTTCAAGGAAGATAAAAAGTTCTTTTAAAATTTAAAAATTACTCAACTAATTGAAGAAAATTTCAAGATCTCTTCTTAATTCTACTAAAGAACACAATACAATTCTAATTTCACCAGAGAAAATAAAAATCTTCCACTTAAGTTCTTTATTTCACAATTACATAAATAAATTTAGAGTTCAATTCTAAATTTTTCTGCGGAAGATTGAAAAAGTAATACTATACATGTGAATATTTTCATAGAAGATAAACATTTCTACTACAATTTAAAATTTCCTCAACGAAGTGAAGAAAAGTTCAAGTTCTCATCTGAATTTTACTAAAGAACACAATTCAATTCTAATTTCTCAAGAGAAAATAAAAATCTTCCACTTAAGTTCTTTATTTCACAATCACATAAAGAAATTTAAAGCTCATTTATAAATTTTTCGGTGGAAGATAGAAAAAGTAATACCATACTTGTGAATATTATCATGGAAGATGAAAAGTTCTAGTTCAATTTGAAATTTTCTCTAAAAAAGGAAGAAAAGTTCAAGTTCTCTTCTGAACTTTACCAATCAACACAATTCAATTCTAATTTATCCAGAGAAAATAAAAATCTTCCACTTCATTTCTTAAATTCACAAAGACATAAAGAAATTTAAAGTTAAATTCAAATTTTTGGTGGAAGATGGAAAAAGTAATACCATACGTGTGAATATTTTCCCTGAAGATAAAAAGTTCTAGTTCAATTTACAATTTCTTCAACAAAGTGGAGAAAAGGTCAATTTCTCTTCTGAATTTTACTAAAGAGGCCAATACAATTCTAATTTCTCCAGATAAAACAAAAATCTTCCTCTTAAGTTCTTTATTTCAAAATGACATAAAGAAATTGAAAGTTCCATTCTAAATTTATCGGTAGAAGATAGAAAAAGTAATACTATTCTTGTGAATATTTCCATGGAAGATAACAAGTTCTAGTTCAACTTACAATTTCCTCAACGAAGTGAAGAAAAGTTCAAGTTCTCATCCGAATTTTACTAAATAACACAATTTAATTCTAATTTCACCAGAGAAAATAAAAATCTTCCACTTCACCTCTTTATTTCACAAGGACATAAAGAAATTTAAAGTTTATTTCTAAATTTATCCGTGGAAGATAGAAAAAGTAATACCATACTTGTGAATATTTTCATGGAAGATGAAAAGTTCTAGTTCAATTAAAATTTTCTCGAAATAGAGAAGAAAAGTTCAAGTTCTCTTCTGAACTTTATCAAATATCACACTTCAATTCGAATTTCTCAATAGAAAATAAAAATATTCTACTTCAGTTTTAAGTTCCCCAAAGAAATAAAGAACTTTAAAGTTTTATTCTAAATTTTTAGATGAAAGAAAGAAAAATTAATACTATGATTGTGATTATTTTCCATGAAGATCAAAAGTTTCACTTTATTTATAATTTTTCTTAAATTTGGTTCTGATTTTTCTCGAAGAAATAAAAAATTTAAAGTTCTGTTCCAAATTTTTTATAGAAGATAGAAAAAGTTATACATTGATTGTGAATATTCAATATGAAGATAAGGAACTCCACTTTAATTCAGAGTTTTCTCGAAGAACTGCAAAATGTTCAAGTTTAATTCTGAATTTTCTTAAAGAAGAGAAAAAAGTTAGCTCAATTCTGAATTTTACCCATGAAAATGAAAAAACCTTCCACTTCAGTTCAAAATTTCTCAATGACATAAAAATTTAAATTTCAGTTCTAAACTTTTCTGTAGAAGATAGGAAAAGTTACACTATGATTGTGATTATTGTCCAGTGAATATAAAAAGTTCCACTTTAATTATAATTTTCTTAAATTAATTTCCTATTTTTTTAATATATATTAAAAATTTAATTTTTTTTAGTTTTTTTAGGTTAACTTATCATGAGTTCTCACTATAAGTTAACCTAACATTTTCAGGCGAGTATGGTTAGGTTAGGCTAGATTAAGTTAGGTTAGGTTATGTTAGGTTAGGTTAGCCCACGTACGCTTCACTTAGGTTAGCTTAGGTTAGGTGAGAGACAGGCAAAAAGTCAGGTGTATGATTAGGTTAGGTTAGGTTAGATTAAGTTAGGTTAGGTTAAGTTAGGTTAGGTTAGCCTACGTACGCGCGCGTACGTAGGCTAACCTAGCCTAACCTAACTTAACCTAACCGGTTTTATTTTCTACTGGTGAAATTAGAATTGTATTGTGTTCTTTAGTAAAATTCAGTAGAGAACTTGAACTTTTCTTCACTTCGTTGAGGAAATTGTAAATTGAACTAGAACTTTTTATCTTCCGGGAAAATATTCACAAGTATGGTATTACTTTTTCCATCTTCAACCGAAAAATTTAGAATTGAACTTTAAATTTCTTTATGTCTTTGTGAAATTAAGAACTTAAGTGAAAGATTTTTGTTTTCTCTGGAGAAATTAGCATTGAAGTGTGTTCTTTGGTAAAGTTCAGAAGAGAACTTGAACTTTTCTTCACTTCGTTGAAAAAATTTTAAATTGGACTAGAACTTTTCATCTTCCATGAAAATATTCACAAGTATGGTATTAATTTTTCTATCTTACACGGATAAATTTAGAAATAAGCTTCAAATGTATTTATGTAATTTTGAAATAAATAGGTGAAGTTGAAGATTTTTATATTCTCTTGTGACCTTATAATAAACTTGTGTTCTTTAGTAAAATTAGAAGGAGAACTTGAACTTTTCTTAACTTCGTTGAGGACATTGTAAATTGAACTAGAACTTTTTATCTTCCTTGAAAATATTCACAAGTATAGTATTACTTTTTCTATCTTCCGCCGACAAATTTAGAATGGAACTTTCAATTTCTTTATGTCATTTTGAAATAAAGAACTTAAGAGGAAGATTTTTGTTTTCTCTGGAGAAATTAGAATTGAATTGGGCTCTTTAGTAAAATTCAGAAGAGAAATTGACCTTTTCTCCACTTTGTTGAGGAAATTGTAAATTGAACTAGAGCTTTTTATCTTCAAGAAAAATATTCACAAGTATGGTATTACTTTTTCCATCTTCCACCAAAAATTTGAATTTAACTTTGAATTTCTTTATGTCTTTGTGAAATTAAGAACTGAAGTGGAAGATTTTTATTTTCTCTGGAGAAATTAGAATTGAATTGTGTTCTTTGGTAAAGTTAAGAAGAGAACTTGAACTTTTCTTCACTTCTTAGAGAAAATTTTAAATTGAACTAGAACTTTTCATCTTCCATAAAAATATTCACAAGTATGGTATTACTTTTTCTATCTTCCACCGAAAAACTTAGAAATGAACTTTAAATTTCTTTATGTCATTGTGAAATAAAGAACTTAAGTGGAAGATTTTTATTTTCTTTGGTGAAATTAGAATTGAATTGTGTTCTTTAGTAAAATTCAGAAGAGAACTTGAACTTTTCTTCACTTCGTTGAGGAAATTGTAAATTGAACTAGAACTTTTTATCTTCCATGAAAATATTCACAAGTATAGTATTACTTTTTCTATCTTCCGCCGAAAAATTTAGAATTGAACTCTAAATTTATTGATGTCTTTGTGAAATAAAGAACTTAAGTGGAAGATTTTTATTTCCTCTGGTGAAATTAGAATTGTATTGTATTCTGTAGTAAAATTCAGTAGAGAACATGATCTTTCCTTAACTTCGTTGAGGAAATTTTAAATTGAACTAGAAATTATTACCTTCCTGGAAAATATTCACAAGTATGGTATTACTTTTTTCATCTTCCACCGAAAAATTTAGAATTGGACTTTAAATTTCTTTATGTCTTTTTGAAATTAAGAAATTAAGTGAAAGAGTTTTGTTTTATCTGGAAAAATTAGCATTGAAGTGTTATCTTTGGTAAAGTTCAGAAGAGAACTTGAACTTTTCTTCACTTCGTTGAGAAAATTTTAAATTGGACAAGAACTTTTCATCTTCCATGAAAATATTTACAAGTTTGGTATTACTTTTTCTATCTTCCACCGAAAAATTAGAATTGAACTTTAAATTTCTTTGTGTCTTTGTGAAATAAAGAACTGAATTGGAAGATTTTTGTTTTCTCTGGAGAAATTAGAATTGGAGCGTGTTCTTTGGTAAAATTCAGAAGAGATCAAAAACTTTTATTCACTTCTTTGAGAAAATTTTAAATTGAACTAGAACTTTTCATCTTCCATGAAAATATTCACAAGTATGGTATTACTTTTTCGATCTTCCACCGAAAAATTTAGAAATGAACTTTAAATTTCTTTATGTCATTGTGAAATAAAGAACTTAAGTGGAAGATTTTTATTTTCTTTGGTGAAATTAAAATTGAATTGTGTTCTTTAGTAAAATTCAGAAGAGAACTTGAACTTTTCTTCACTTCGTTGAGGAAATTGTAAATTGAACTATAACTTTTTATCTTTCATGAAAATATTCACAAGTGTGGTATAACTTTTTCTATCTGCTGCCAAAAAATTTAGAATTGAACTTTAAATTTCTTTATGTCATTGTGAAATAAATAACTTAAGTGGAAGATTTTTATTTTCTCTGGTTAAATTAGAAGTGTATTGTATTCTTTAGTAAAATTCAGTAGAGAACTTGAACTTTTCTTCACTTCGTTGAGGAAATTGTATATTGAACTAGAAATTTTTATCTTCCGGGAAAATATTCACAAGTATGGTATTACTTTTTCCATCTTCCACCGAAAAATTTAGAATTGAACTTTATATTTCTTTATGTCTTTGTGAAATTAAGAACTTAAGTGAAAGATTTTTGTTTTCTCTGGAGAAATTAGAATTGAAGTGTGTTCTTTGGTAAAGTTCAGAAGAGAACTTGAACTTTTCTTCACTTCGTTGAGAAAATTTTAAATTGGACAAGAACTTTTCATCTTCCATGAAAATATTTACAAGTTTGGTATTAATTTTTCTATCTTCCACCGAAAAATTAGAATTGAACTTTAAATTTCTTTATGTCTTTGTGAAATAAAGAACTGAATTGGAAGATTTTTGTTTTCTCTGGAGAAATTAGAATTGGAGCGTGTTCTTTGGTAAAATTCAGAAGAGATCAAAAACTTTTCTTCACTTTGTTGAGAAAATTTGGAACATCATTTTAAATTTTTTCATCCCCTTGAGAAAAATCTGAACCGAAGTGGAAAATTTTTATATTATTTGGAAAAAATAGAATTGATTAAAAACTAATTTCTTTTTCATTGAGAAAGTGGGTGAAAAAGATAAGTACTTCAAGTTGCAAAATGGATTTAGGATGGACATTAAGAAAGTAACTTGCTCTGAAATGGTCTTTGAAAAGTATTTCTTGGTGTTGAGGTATCCAAAAAGCTGTAAAGTATAGTTGTGAGTGAAAAAGATAAGTGCTTCAAGTTGTAAAATGGATTTAGGAGTGACATTAAGAAAGTAACTTGCTCTGAAATAGTCTTTGAAAAGAATTTCTTGATGTTGAGGTATCCAAAAAGCTGTAAAGTATAGTTGAGGGTGAAAAAGATAAGTACTTCAAGTTGGAAAATGGGTTTATGAGGGACATTAAGAAAGTAACTTGCTCTGAAATGGTCTTTGAAATGTATTTCTTGGTTTTGAGGTAACCAAAAAGCTGTAAAGTATTGTTGTGATCGAAAAAGATAAGTACTTCAAGTTGCGAAATGGGCTTATGAGGGACATTAAGAAAGTAACTTGCTCTGAAATGACTTTTGAAAAATATTTCTTGGTGTTGAGGTATCCAAAAAGCTGTAAAGTATAGTTTCGGGTGAAAAAGATAAGTACTTCAAGTTAGAAAATGGGTTTAGGATGGAAATTAAGAAAGTAACTTGCTCTGAAATGGTCTTTGAAAAGTATTTCTTGGTGTTGAGGTATCCAAAAAGCTGTAAAGTATAGTTGTGGGTGAAAAAGATAAGTACTTCAAGATCCAAAATGGGCTTAGGAGGGAGCTTAAGAAAGTAACTTGCTCTGAAAGGGTCTTTGAAAATTATTTCTTGGCGTTGAGGTATCCAAAAAGCTGTAAAGTATAGTTGTGAGTGAAAAAGATAAGTACTTCAAGTTGGAAACTTGGTTTAGGAGGGACATTAAGAAAGTAATTTGCTCTGAAATGGTCTTTGAAAAGTATTTCTTGGTGTTGAGGTATCCAAAAAGCTGTAAAGTTTAGTTGTGTGTGAAAAAGATAAGTACTTCAAGTTTCAAAATGGGTTTAGGAGGTACATTAAGAAAGTAACTTACTCTGAAATGTTATTTGAAAAGTAATTCTTTGTGTTGAGGCATCCAAAAAGCTGTAATGTATAGTTGCGGTTGAAAAAGATAAGTACTTAAAGTTGGAAAATGGGTTTAGGAGGGACATTAAGAAAGTAACTTGCTCTGAAATGACTTTTGAAAAGTATTTCTTGGTGTTGAGGTAACCAAAAAGCTGTAAAGTATAGTTTCGGGTGAAAGATATAATTACTTCAAGTTTTATATTTTGTTTATGATTGACATTAATAAATTAACGTTATCTTATATTTTATTTGAAAAGAATTAATAGTTGTTGAGTTATCAAAATTGCATTAAAGTTTATTTGTTGTTAAAAAAGATATTTACTCAAAGTTGTAAAATTTGTTTAGGAGGGAGATTAAGAAAGTAACTTGCTCTGAAATGGTCTTTGAAAAGTATTTCTTGGTGTTGAGGTAACCAAAAAGCTGTAAAGTATAGTTGCGAGTGAAAAATATAAGTAATTCAAGTTGTAAAATTTTTTTATGAGGTAAATTCAGAATGTAACTTGCTCTGAAATGGTCTTTGAAAAGTATTTCTTGGTGTTGAGGTATCCAAACAGCAGTAACTTCTAGTTTAGATGTAATAGATAAATACTTGAAGATTGACACTTGGTTTAGGAGTGAAAATAAGAAAGTAAATTGATCTGAAATGGTCTTTGAAATGTATTTCTTGGTGTTGAGGTAACCAAAAAGCTGTAAAGTATAGTTTCGGTGAAAAAGATAAGTACTTCAAGTTGGAAAATGGGTTTAGGAGTGACATTAAGAAAGTAACGTGCTCTGAAATGGTCTTTGAAAAGTATTTCTTGGTGTTGAGGCATACAAAAAGCTGTAAAGTATAGTTGTGGGTGAAAAAGATAAGTGCTTCAAGTTGCAAAATGGGTTTAGGAGTGACATTAAGAAAGTAACTTGCTCTGAAATGGTCTTTGAAAAGAATTTCTTGGTGTTGAGGTATCCAAAAAGCTGTATATTATAGTTGTGGGTGAAAAAGATAAGTACTTCAAGTTGGAAAATGGGTTTAGGAGTGAAATTAAGAAAGTAACTTGCTCTGAAATGGTCTTTGAAATGTATTTCTTTGTGTTGAGGTAACCAAAAAGCTGTAAAGTATTGTTGAGATCGAAAAAGATAAGTGCTTCAAGTTGCAAAATGGGTTTAGGAGGGACATTAAGAAAGTAACTTGCTCTGAAATGACTTTTGAAAAATATTTCTTGGTGTTGAGGTATCCAAAAAGGTGTAAAGTATAGTTTAGGGTGAAAAAGATAAGTACTTCAAGTTAGAAAATGAGATTAGGAGGGATATTAAGAAAGTAACTTGCTCTGAAGTTGTTCTGAAAAGTGGATCTGGAAAATAGGTTCTGGAACTTGTTCTGAAAAGATATAATAAAGCCATAAAAAGTATTTAAAAAAATGGAGGGGGGACTCTTTGGGGGGGCCCGGGAGGGTGTTTGGGGGACCCTTGGGGGAGGGTGCCCTTCTGTGATCGAAATTTTTACTTTTTAGTTTACTTTTTTTGCAGCGCATACCTGCGGCACATCCTGCGGCGCTTTCCTGCGGTGCCTCCGTGCGGCGCATCCTGCGGCGCTTTCCTGACCCGCGGCGCATCCCTGTAGCACATCCAGTGGCGCTTTCCTGACCCGCGGCGCATCCCTGCGGCACATCCTGCGGCGCTTTCCTGGCCCACGGCGCATCCCGGCAGCGCTTCTCTGGTCCGGGGGACGTTTGGGACCGGGGGAGGGCCTTTGGGGCACAGTGTTGGCCTTTGGAGCACAGGTAGGGCCTTTGGGGGTCCGGGGGGACAGTTGGGGGCCTGGGGGACATTTGGGGACCGGTGGAGGGCCTTTGGGACCCCGTTGGTCCTTTGGGAGCTCGATGGTCCTTTGGGGGGCCCGGGGATGGCCTTTGGAGGTCTGGGTGGGCCTTTGGGGGCGCCGGTGGCTCTTTGGGAGCCCGGGGGACTTTGAGGACCGGGGGGAGGGCGTTTGGGGTCCGGGGTGCCCTTTGGGGGTCCGGGGGGCCCTTTGAGGACCAGAGGAGGGCCTTTGAGGGTCTGAGGAGGGTGTTTGGGGGGTTGGGGCTCTATGGGAGCTTGGGGGACCTTTGAGTACCGGGGGCTTCCTTCGGGGTTGGGGTGGGGGATCGGAACCCTTTGGGGTTGGGGTAGAGGACCTCACAACACTGTTCAAATGGAACTTGTGAATTATAACGACCACAGAGTTTCACCCTCAAATTCTCTTCTAAAACCTTTCCTAAAATCTTCTTTCAAAATATCTCTAACTGTTTCGCCGAAATAATCCCATAAAATGGATAAAACGGTTTCGCCCAAATAATCCCTAAACGTAATTTCAGCGTGTTCCTTTTGTTTGGCATCTCTGCGCTAACGCATTTCAAATTTCTAGGAAACCCTTTCCTACGTTAATCTCTTCATCTCATAAATTTTCCTAGCTAAACTATTAGGGTTTCGTTAGAATATCAATTTATCTCTTCGACTTAAAGCTCCGTGAAGCCGTATTTAAAAATAGAATTTCTATCTCTTTAGACACCCGCATAATTCTAAGATAACAAGTGATGTCAATTATAATTCCTGACACTAAAGATCGATGAAGCCCTATTTAAAAATAGAATATTAATTTTTCTCTCTGACCTAAAGAACGTTTATCCATCAGACCTAAGATTAAAGAAGCCTTAATGTTTCTTAATTCTCCCCTTCGTGAATCAATAATTTCCCCTAGCGATTATGTAAATCAAGTTCTCAGGCGCTACTCGTGACAGGACCACGTGGTTTTTTGTTTTGCAAGTGAGAAAGTTACAGTTTTTACAAGTGAGAAAAATCCTTTTTTTAAAATTATCAGTTAGAAAACCAAAAACCACCTGGTCCAGTCACCCAGTTTTTCAAATTCTCACTGACAAAAACCATATAACAGACATGAATTGCTGTTTACATCCATAAATTTGACAAATTTCCTGTTTTTAAAATTCTCACTGACAAAAACCATTAAACATCCATTAAAAACATCAAATAAATCGACCAACACACATAACCATCCAAGAAAACATACATAAATGTGACAAAATTCCTGTTTTTCAAATTCTCACTGACAAAAACCATAAACCACGTGGTTCTCGTGCCAATATATGATGTTAAAAAAAGTTGTAGGTGGCAGCAGGGGTGCGTGATCGCGCTGGTACCCCCTCCTCTACCAACCTGGGAGTTAAAATCTCCCAATAATAACATCATATTTCTACCTGGGACCTTGTCTATTTGCTCCTGTAACTGTAAGTAAAATTCATCTGAGTCACTAGTATTTCCGTCAGTCGGTTCTACAGGGACGTATACTACTATAACTGATACCCTAAACTTTCTAGTCATAAAATGATCAATTTGTATTCTATTATTAATACCTTCCCAGCCTAAACAAGACTTAGCAGCTTCCTTATTCATCATCAGCCCTACTCCCTGTCTATGTACCCCATCCTTCCTACCTGAGTAAACAAATTCTATATCACCTAATTTCATACTTTCTACTCCTGGGATATGAGTTTCTGGAACTCCTAATAAACCCAGCTCGAATCGTCTCAATTCGTCAATCAAAATGTTGATACGATAGTAATTCTTTAATGTAGTAACATTCCAAGTTCCAATTTTAATTTTCTTTAAATCATTGAAATTATTTTCGCCTCAGGAAAAGCAATTATCCCGGATACCAGTGCAGGACGGGGATCACGTATCTTCTCAAGTCTACACCGAAGTGCTTAAGGTGGCTTAAAGCCGGACAGCAAGAAGTCCCTGGGACCTCCAGTTGAATGGAGACTTTGTGGACTCCTGGGCCTATCTTGGTCATAACAAGGTTTTCAGCACTTGGCGATTCTCTTCTATCAACAAAAGTCGAAATCCTGCACAGACATTCTCAAGCCTATTACCTCCGACTCATCATATATTCATGCCTACAAATATTATGCTACTACGGGGAGGCAACCCATAATAGATAAACTAGCTAGGAAGAGGTTTTTCAGCCCAAAAAGGCCCATCAAAACATACCAAGCCCAGAAGAATTGCCCATTAGTCAGAATCCCGTGCGAATGCTGTGTCGTTTACTACGCTATAATTTCCTCGAGGGGCGCGACTCCTCAAGTGGGATTAGAGTTGACCGCAAGGTCCCCAGTCTTGCAGGTGCCCCGAAAAGGTTGAGGCAGCCCTTTACAGAGGCCGTTGTCCATAAATCTGGATCTTACGCCCTGCCACAGTTGTCCTCCTATAGAGGATCCTCCCGCGATGGTGTTCTGCATCACTTTGCAATTTAACCCATTACTGGGAGAAGGTTTGTGAATCATGGGACTTGTGGACAAACCAGTGGGTCCTTTTGAGTGTACATTTGAGGGGCCTTCTTTCTCCTCCGCCTGTATTTATGACCCCGAGCGAGGGTGCCCCAGATTCTATTATGGACCCCCAGGAACAAGGTCCCCCCTTGGTCCGTGCCTCCTATGGAGGTACCCTACATATATGTAGAGCGTTCCCCTATCGCCAGCTGGGTACACGCTGAATGGTCTTGAGGAAGCCAGTCCATTACGCTCTTGTATGTGTGTGTGTTTATTTGAGAGTATAGCATTGTTAAAAAAAAATAAAAGACAACTGTGTTTTCTGCTAAAAACCTATCTCTGAACAAAGGGTAATTGACATAATTTAGGGCCATTGCCTGGAAGCTCTGGGTGAAATGTTAACTTTGGAGGCCTAATTTTCAACAGTTTCCTGGAGACCTTTCAACATTTTGAAATGATTATCTAAAATTTTGATCCGTTATCTAAGATGTTGTCATGTCCAGGTAACAGAAAATGGCATGAGAGGAAGGCCCGAAACCCTCTAATCCCTTTCAGACTTTAAAAGAGAAATATAACTTCCTGTTTTCATGAACTGAGCCACCCCCTAAGTCTCCATTACCAATGTCTTGCTACTTCTACACAAAGTGGCAAGGGTAAAAGAAGTTTTTGGGCCATGTTTTGGGGAAACCACAATCCTTTGTCCATTTCCCCCTCTACATCAGGGTCATCTTATTCCAAGCACTCAAGGATATAAGTTTCAAGCCAATTGGAAAGTTAACGGCATTAACGTGGACGAAGTCCATTTAGAAATCTGCAGAATACGCTAACTTCACATAAACACGGCCACTTTAAGAACAAACAGAGGCTCAAGGTTGTGTCAATTATTCTTGCAATCTTACGAACGCCTATAAAAGTTTAAACGTTTTCGGCCATTACTTTAAAAGGGCCTTCACATTTCAAGGGCATCGCATTGCGTTTAATGTGAAGTTCTGTCACGTTTCATGTTAAGGCTCTTACACCATCTCCCTCCATATCGAGCAGTCCCCAGGAAATAACAACGCTATTTAAAAAAAAAAAAAAAAAAAAAAAAAAAAAAAAAAAACGAAATGATAGTCATCATTTCAGAATCAGTATAAAATGGTAAATTTTTTGCACTAGGTAGCCTTTTATTAAACGCGGTTTTTAACTTTTGGTTACTATGGGCCGTGGTTCGCTCTTTACTAGGTTGCAGCTGCCGCTGCAACTATGATTTAATGTAGAAACAACGCCGCCATGATCTTTTTTATTTATACGCAATAATTTCTGTTCGTTTTAAGTTTTAATGTCACTCCTTAGTTTCAGTTGAAAACTTATTTTTTAATATAATTTCTAATCATCACCGATCTAGGGGAGATAAGACACCTCTAGAAAATATTGCAGAAAACCTTGACATTTACGAAAAACTTTCAGTTTATAAAAAAAAGTTTATTATCCTTGCTTTACTAAACAATATCTGTTTTTCAGGAACGTTTTTTTTTTGATCAATAAAAAGTTGTTATTACTCGATTGACTTCGCCTCAAAAAGCCATAATGAAGACAGGGCTTTACAAATCGCCTACTGAGTACTGACTAGAAGAAACTAGAAGGCTACTGTAACAAAAGAGAGCTGTTTAAGGGCTTATTCAAGAGCTTATTTTTATACCTAATCGATTTCTATAACCTTGACTTAATTGCATATTCCCATAAAGTGCACTTTTGGTTGTTTCCTCTATTTTTTCCAAATGAAAAGATGCCTTTTCCAATAAAATGACCATAAAAAGGTGTTTTTCAAAACCTAGGCAGGAGCAAAAAACTAAGGGGGCAATGATATCCCTTACTCTCAATTACCGTCGTTAGAACGAGCACACAGGCCTCATCATAGCGTGAAGTTTGAAGGTTCAATTCGAGTTCCTGCAGAAAAGCCTGTAAGTTATGCGTTTTGCTTACTTTTACATATAGTATCTGTAATTGGGGAATATACGGACTTTTTTTAGGGGAAAGGGGAGGGAGGATTTTCCGCTAGGATACTTTTCCATTTGAAGAGAAGTTTCTGGGGGGGGGGGTATTTTCCAAAGGAAATTTTGTAAGGGGGACGGAATGCCAGAATTATTTGCGGAATTCATTTTATTTGGGGGAATTGTCTGTGGGGATTTCTCGCGGGAGAAACTGTCCATGGGGGAATTATCCGTGGGAGGAATTTTCTAGTAGGGGGAGATTTTTCCACAAAGGATGTATTTCCTGCATAATCTAAAAAACAATAAAAAGTACATAAAAACAAGTTTTTTTTTTTAATGAAACGAAAGAGATTTTTCCAGGTGGAAATATCCGGCGGAAAATTTCTGGAGAATCATCAGCGTAGAGGGAATTATCTGTGGGGAATTGTCTGGGGGATTTTACGCGGAAAACAACCTGAAATTAAATAAAAAAAAACAAGTTTTTTAACTGGAAGTGCGGAGCAACGTAAAAATTAAAACAAACGGAAGTTATTCCGTATATTAGGAAGCTACCTCCTCCCCAATCCCTCGCTCTTTACGCTAAAGTTTGAAATTGTTGTCCTAATTCTTCAAGAACGACTCTTCAATCACAGGAACCCTTTAAATAGAATAAGGATATTTTCCAAAGCACTAAAAAACCTTAGTGTAACGTGGGAGGGATTAAGAAGGAGGCAGTCCCCTTATCACAGAGAATAATTTCTGTTCATT
Organism: Artemia sp. Qi Xiang Cuo; assembly: GCF_049724085.1. NCBI lineage: Eukaryota > Metazoa > Arthropoda > Branchiopoda > Anostraca > Artemiidae > Artemia > Artemia sp. Qi Xiang Cuo. The sequence goes on along the minus strand of NC_142807.1, from coordinate 67,180,320 downwards.
TTAAGTTTTAATGTTACTTCTTACCTTCAGTGGATTTTTTTTCATTTAGGATCCACACCTAATATAGAGAATCAACAACATCTAGGTTTCCGAGAAATATAAAATAGACTTAAACACATCACGTAGATTGCAAAAGATAAATATTGACATTATTAAAAATTCTTTATTTCAAATATTTCCGCTTTCACTCATGGATCTTATCTGAAAACCTTAACATGTAACAAGAAAAAAAATATATACATATTTACGTACACATAATACCTGACAGATTGATGACGCTCATTTCCAAGAATCTTTTTATCCATAGAACGTTTATCGACCTAAATAAAAGTCGAAAATGCGCAAAGGATTTGACAGCATTGCTAACTGGTACAAGAGCAAAAAAAGATAAATATCCTAAGCTTCCTGGATAAAATTTTTAATTTAACTGGCTAATTTTTGTAACTAATTCCAGTTAGCCAGGCAAATCACTACTACTAATAACTCACTGAAGCACCAAGCCACATAAGGCCAACACAGGTAGGCACGCTTCTCCTCCATCCTAATCTATTCAGAGCCTCCTTCTTTACACCCTCCCATGAACTTCCCATTCCCCTTAAATCTTTCCTTACGACATCCCCCTATCATATTTGGGGGGAGGGGGAGCTGCTTTTCTTTTGGCTCTAACGGCTGCTCGACAAGGCCGATCTTGGACAACTTGTCATCCTTCATCCGCTGAACGTATCCCATCTCAACGTTTATCTCATTATTAAATAAAAAAAACAAGTTTTCTCAACTGAAAGTAAAGAGCAACATTAAAACTAAAAACGAACGGACATTATTCCGTACATGAAGGGGTCATGTGCTCAATCTGCCCAATCAATCGCTCTGCTCAATACTTCGCTCTTCGTTCTAAAGTTTTTAGCTCTTCTAAAACAGATTCCGTTTCTAGTCAAACGGCCCTAGTGTTCCAAGAGTCTTTCCTAAGCTATTGGGACAAACAGTTTAACTTTAGCATAAATAGCAAGGTATTGAGTAGGGGCGCCCCCCTCATATACGGAATAATTTCTGTTCGTTTTGAGTTTTAATGTTGCTCCTTACTTTTTGTCGAAAAAACTTTTTTTTATATTTAATTTCTCATCGTTTTTCAATTAATGCCGGTAATCTGGCTCACCCTCCATGAAAAGTTTCCCCCCCTCACGGGAAACCCCTCCTTGGAAAGTTCCTCCCACATAGATAATACATCGATCCTCACTGAAAATTCTCTCCCTCTCCCCTATAAGATTACTTGCAGAAGATTCAGCCTGAAAAACCTCCTTAGCATACTATCATTTGAAAAAGATTTTAAGTTCTAATCGTTTTTCCGATCACTCCATAAATAAACCCATCCGAAGATATCACATCGTGGAAATCCAGAACCTCTTAGAGAATTTCCCCAGAACCTCTTAGCATGCAAAAATGAATAGTCAAAGCCGAAGTAGGCTAAGACATATAAAAAAAAAAAATCGAATAGGAGATCTGTCGAATCTCCCCAGCGTAAAATTTCCCCTGGAAAGTTCACTCCCAGAAATTTCCATCCACACGAAAAATTATCCCCACAGAAACCCATACCAAGGACAAAATCCCCCCTCCGAAAAATGTCTGCATACTTCAAAATTACAAATACTTTACGTAAACAATTGGCAGATTTATAACTTAAAGACCTATCCCCAGGGGCTGGGGAGGGGTCATCTTGTCTCCGTGGGCATGATTTTTTGAACTTTCCAACTATGCTAACAACATACCTATCTCAAAATTACCGTCGGACAGCTTTGTGGGAAAAGGAATGCAAGCGGAGGGCTATCTTGCACTCCAATCTTTTTGGTGACTTAAAAAGGGCACTAGAACAAAATAAAAATAAATAAACATGCATCCGTGATCTTTCTTGTGACAAAAGATCCAAAATTCTACAGTTTTGACATAGGAGCTTGAAACCTTTACAGTAAGGTTCTCTAATACTTAAAAATAGGTACAAAAATGCATCAGTATAACCAGGGTTGTCAACTTGTCGTTCCATGAATATGTCCCCTGAGCATCCAAACATGTGTCATTTTTAACCAAATTATGTCCATATTTTGTCTATAATATGTCCATACTGAAATGTCAGAAACTACTTTATTTTACGAGTTGCGTTATTGACCAAAAGATGCTTTGTAAGCCTCTTTGCAAGCAGCCAGATAACATCAAATATAATTTAAACGAAAAAAAAAACATTTAACAAATCCATACAGAATGAATTCGTGTGAAAGCAAAAAACTCATAAAAACAGCACAAAACTATGCGTGGGAGCTTAAGGCTCTATCTTCCAGTGAGAATTCTTCTTGACAGGTATAGTCGGCATGAGGGTCAGCATTTTCACTTCCTTTGGAAGCTTTTTGCCAATCAGAGTACTTCTTGGGTATTTCATAAGGTATAATCCAGGAGTCAAGCGACGTTTCAAAGCGTCAGATAAGCTGGGTTGCCCTCCAATCACTTTTGACTCTTAAAAAGGGCACTAGAACTTTCAATTTCAGACCGATTGAGCTCCTTTCGAAGTTTTCTCGAAAACTCTTTCTATACGAAGTGCCTTGGTAAGAAATAGAAATAATAATAATACATTTTTCCCATATAGCTCTTTACTTCAACAGTGCTATTCCGCTGAATATGATTTCTGGTCGTTTTGAGTTTTAATCATTATATGGATTTATATCTGCTGAATTTATTTCTGGATTATTGTATTTTCTTTGGACTATTTTGAACAAAATGGCTCTCCCACAATTTCGATCAGGTGTGCTCGGAGAAAATAGGGTGTTGGGGGAGGGGGAGGTAGTTGCCCTCCTATCACTTTTGACGCTATACATGTATAAAAATCACTCAACAGAGGTTGACTATATACCACCAATTTACCTTTTGGTGACTTCTTCTAGAAGAAAATGATAATTTTTGTGAGCGTTCGACGGCAACCCTGTCCGAAATAGCAGCCAGTAACTCAATAACCAAGTTCCGACACAAGGCAGGACGGATCCTGCTGCCGCTCAAATAGAAGAGTGAAATACTATTTGAATCTTGTTTTCATTCAGACAAGACTGGAGAGTCCTTTCTTGACTTTCTTAGAAACGCCCCAAAAAATACTGTTTCTATTTTATTAATACACTGTAACTATTCCATAAGTGAAACGAGACAAAAACAAATCAATAATATTTTTTCATTCCTCCAAAATACTAATTATAAGCTTAATTTTTTTTTAATCAATTTATTTGTGTACATAAGAATGTTTGTAAATAAATTTACCTTAAATGGCACCAAAGTCAAATTTAGTGATATTCAAGAAATTTCAATCTACAATTGAATTCCAAACCATTTTGATAAAACCTATTTACATTGAGAATTACATTTTTTTTCTACTGAATAGTGAATAAATCTTGATAATTTACGAAATTTGTTAGTAGAGAGCTATCTTATACTCGTGACGGGAGTCCTTATATGGGCATAGAATACTGACGGGAGTCCATATATGGGTATAGCCTCCCTAGGGAGAATGATTACGTAATGGGGTCAATGACCTCTTTTTCCAAGGTCGATGTTGTTCTTGTTGTAAGTGCACGCTCTCAGCGAATGTCAAGGTCGATTTATTTGTTGTTGTTTTTGTATGTGCACGCTCTCGGTGCAAATATTATGATCCAGAAATAGTATTTGTTGTTGTTTTGGTCATGTACATGCTCGAGGCGAATGTCATGGTGTCCAGAAATAGTATTTGTTGTTGTTGCTCTCGAGCCAAATGTTAAGAGTTTCCCGGAATTTGGAACACCTGTGCTGTCGACCTCAATTCACCTATCGTGAATCAATAATTCCCCTTAGAAACAACAAATTAATTTCCCCTTTCTTGACAGATCAATCAATCAATGACATCATCTGTCAGACTTTAAAAATTTTCGCCCTAGAAACATTTCTCCAGGAATAGATCCAAATCATTAATGTCTTTGCCTCGGGAACATCTCTTTTGGTCGAACTCCAAAGGATATTACTAACCAAAGGCCATGGAAACAATTAGGCAAGAAACATCTTAGCGATGAATTGTTTTAGCGCGCGAAAAGGTTTCTTATTAATTTGAAATGCGTTAGCGCAGAGATGCCAATAACAAAGGAACACGCTGAATTTACGTTTAGGGATTATTTGGGCGAAACCGTTTTAGACAGGTTATGGAACTATTTCGGCGAAACAGATAGAGACATTTTAAAAGAAGATTTTTGAAGAGATTTTGGAAGAGGTTTTGAGTGTGGTCGTTATAATACACAAGTTTCATTTGAACAGTGTTGTGAGGTCCTCTAACCCAACCCCAAAGGGTTCCAATCCTCCTACCCCAACTCCGAAGGAAGCCACCGGTCCTCAAAAGCCCCCCAAGCTCCCAAAGGCACCCCACCGGTCCCCAAATGTCCCCCAGGCCCCCAACTGCCCCCCGGACCCTCAAAGGCCCCCAAGCTCCCAAAGGGCCACCGGCGCCCCCAAAGGCCCACCCAGACCCCCAAAGGCCATCCCCGGGCCCCCCAAAGGCCCATCGAGCTCCCAAAGGACCAACGGGGTCCCAAAGGCCCTCCACCGGCCCCCACCTGCCCCAACGGCCCGCCCCTGGTCCTCAAAGGTCCCCCGTACTCCCAAAGGACCAACGGGGTCCCAAAGGCCCTCCACCGGTCCCCAAATGTCCCCCAGGCCCCCAAAGACCCGCCCTGTGCCCAAAGGCCCCCCCAGGCCCCCAAGGGCCATCCCCGGGCCCCCCCAACGGCCCATCGAGCTCCCAAAGGACCAACGGGGTCCCAAAGGCCCTCCACCGGTCCCCAAATGTCCCCCAGGCCCCCAAAGGCCCTCCCTGTGCCCAAAGGCCCTCCCTGTGCCCCAAAGGCCCTCCCCGGCCCCCAAAGGTCCCCCGGACCAGAGAAGCGCCGCCAGGATAACACACACACACACACACACACACACACACACACACACACACACACACACACACACACACACACACACACACACACACACACACACACACACACACACACACACACACACACACACACACACACACACACACACACACACACACACACACACACACACACACACACACACACACACACACACACACACACACACACACACACACACACACACACACACACACACACACACACACACACACACACACACACACACACACACACACACACACACACACACACACACACACACACACACACACACACACACACACACACACACACACACACACACACACACACACACACACACACACACACACACACACACACACACACACACACACACACACACACACACACACACACACACACACACACACACACACACACACACACACACACACACACACACACACACACACACACACACACACACACACACACACACACACACACACACACACACACACACACACACACACACACACACACACACACACACACACACACACACACACACACACACACACACACACACACACACACACACACACACACACACACACACACACACACACACACACACACACACAACAATACAGACACAAAAATACACACACACACACACCCACACACACACACATAAATACACACATACACATACACACACACACACACACACACACACACACATAGACATACACATATACACATAGACACACATACACAAATATACAAATACCCATATACATACACACACACATACACACACATACATACACGCATACACACACACATACAGACACACACATACACACACACAAAAACACACACACAAACACACACAAAAACAAACAAACACAAAAAAACAAACACACACACACAAACACACACAGACACAAACAACTAAACATAAACACACAAAAAAAAAAACAAAAACACAATCACACACACACAAACACAAACACACACAAAAACACAAACACACACACAAACACACACGCACACACACACACACACACACACAGGTGAGTGTTGTCGGAAACCTATGATTTGGGATATGTAATTTGCTATTCCTGACTTTTCATAACCGGATTTCTTAGTCTTTCGTAGGTGTGTGGTGTCTGAAACCTATGATTTGGGATGTGTGGGTTGCTATTTTTTGACTTTTCTGAGCAGGATTTCTTAGCCATTCGTAGGTGTGTGTTGACCTAAACCTATGATTTGGGATGGTTAATTTGCTATTTTTGACTTTTCTGAGCTAGATTTCTTAGCCTTTCATAGGTGTGTCCTTTCAGAAAATTATGATTTGGGAGGTATAGTTTGCTTTTTGGAATTTCAGAGCTAGGATTCTTAGTCACTCATAGGTGTTTGTTGTCTGAAACTTCGAGTTTGGGATGAGTAGTTGGCTATTTCAGACTTTTCTGAGCTAAGGTTTCTTAGTATTTCGTAGGTGAATGCTGTCTGAAACTTACGATTTGGGATATGTAAATTACTATTTCGGGCTTTTCTGAGTTAGATTTCTTAGTCTTTCATAGGTGCGTGATGTCTGAAACCTATGATTTGGGCTATGTAATTTCCTTTTCTGACTTTTCATAACCGGATTTCTTAGTCTTTCGTAGGTGTGTGGTGTCTGAAACATATGATTTGGGATGTGTGGGTTGCTATTTTTTGAATTTTCTGAGAAGGATTTCTTAGCCATTCTTAGGTGTGTGTTGTCTGAAACCTATGTTTTGGGATGGTTATTTTTCTATTTTTGACTTTTCTTAGCTTGATTTCTTAGCCTTTCATAGGTGTGTCCTTTCAGAAAATTATGATTTGGGAGGTATAGTTTGCTTTTTGGACTTTTCATAGCTAGGATTCTTAGTGACTCATAGGTGTTTGTTGTCTGAAACTTCGAGTTTGGGATGAGTAGTTGGCTATTTCATACTTTTCTGAGCTAAGGTTTCTTAGTATTTCGTAGGTGAATGCTGTCTGAAACTTATGATTTGGGATATGTAAATTACTATTTATGGCTTTTCGGAGGTAGATTTATTAGTCTTTCATATGTGTGTGATGTCTGAAACCTATGATTTGGGATGTGTAGTTTGCTATTTTTGACTTTTCTTAGCTAGGTTTCTTAGCCTTTCTTAGGTATGTGTTGTCAGAAAATTATGATTTGGGATGTGTAGTTTGCTATTTCAGGCTCTTCTGAGCTAAGGTTTTCTAGTATTTCGTAGGTGAATGTTGTCTCAAACCAATAGTTTGGGATGAGTAGTATGCTATTTTTGACTTTTCTGAGCTAGGTTTCTTAGTCTTTCGTTGGTGTGTGTTGACTGAAACCTATGATTTGGGATACGTAGTTTGCTATTTTTGACTTTTCTGAGCTGGATTTATTAGCCTTTCATAGGTGTGTGTTGACTGAAACCTATGATTGGGATGAGTGGTTTGCTATTTTTGTCTTTTCTGAGCTAGATTTCTTAGCCGTTCATAGGTGTGTGTTGTCTGAAACATATGATTTGGGATGTGTAGTTTGCTATTTGAACTTTTCAGAGCTATGATTCTTAGTCCGTCATAGGCGTGTGTTGACTGAAACTTCTAGTTAGGGATGAGTAGTTTCGCTATTTCAGGCTTTTCTGAGCTAAGGTTACTTATTCTGTAAGATGTTAATGATGTCTTAAAACTATGATTTTTTATATTTAAATTGAAATATATGTCTTATATGAGCTAGTGATTTCTTATTAGATCTAAGTTGTGTGTTTTCTTAAAACTATTATTTGTGATGTATGGGTAGCTACTTTTGAATGTTCTGAGCTGAATTTCTTAGCCTTTCATAGGTGTTTGTTGTCTGAAACCTATAGTTTGGGGTGACTAGTTTGCTATTTTTGACTTTTCTGAGCTAGGTTTCTTAGCCGTTCTTAGGTGAGTGTTGTCTGAAACCTAGGATTTGGAATATGTAAATTACTATTTCGGGCTTTTCTAAGCTAGATTTCTTAGTCTTTCATAGGTATGTGTTGTCTGAAACCTATGATTTGGGATCTGTGGGTTGCTATTTTTTTACTTTTCCGAGCTGGATTTCTTAGCCATTTTTAGGTGAGTAATGTCTGAAACTTGTGATTTGAGATGGTTAATTTGCTATTTCTGGCTTTTATTAGCTAGGTTTCATAGCCTTTCATAGGTGTGTGTTGTCAGAAAATTACGATTTGGGATGTGTAGTTTGCTATTTGAACTTTTCAGAGCTAGGATTCTTAGTCCATCATTGGTGAATGTTGTCTGAAACCAATAGTTTGGGATGACTAGTTTGCTATTTCAGGCTTGTTCATTTTGAATTTCTGTCATGAAATGCAAGAGTTGGAAAATTAGGGTCTTAGTCCACCAGCTCAGTATTAGGGTCCCAGTCCACCAGCCTGAACGGTGGAAATTCACTAGCTCAGAATTGGGGTCTTAGTCCACCAGCCTGAATGGTGGAAATCCATTAGCTCAATATTGGGGTCTCAGTCCACCAGCCTGAATGGTGGAAATTCACTAGCTCAGAATTAGGGTCTTAGTCCACCAGCCCGAATGGTGGAAATTCACTAGCTCAGAATTGGGGTCTTAGTCCACCAGCCTGAATGGTTGAAATTCACATTAGACGACACAAAAACTTACACACACACAAAAACTTACACACACGCACAAAAACTTACACAAAAACTTACACACACGCACAAAAACTTACACACACACACACAAACTTACACACACACACACGAAAACTTACACACACACGCCAAAACTTACACACACACACAAAAACTTACACACACACACACACACACACACACACAAACACAAACACAAGAACACTAACACATAGATGCACACACAAACTTAGAAAAACACACACGACCACTTACACACACACGTCAAAACTTACACACACAAAATCTTAGACACACAAAAAACTTACACACACACACACACACACAAAAAACCTTAGCTCAGGTTTCAAAATACTAGAAAACCTTAGCTCAGAAAAGCCTGAAATAGCAAACTACACATCCCAAATCATAATTTTCTGACAACACATACCTATGAAAGGCTAAGAAACCTAGCTCAGAAAAGTCGAAAATAGCAAACTACACATCCCAAATCATAGGTTTCAGACATCACACACCTATGAAAGACTAAGAAATCCAACTCAGAAAAGCCCGAAATAGTAATTTACATATCCCAAATCATAAGTTTCAGACAGCATTCACCTACGAAATACTAAGAAACCTTAGCTCAGAAAAGTCTGAAATAGCCAACTACTCATCCCAAACTCGAAGTTTCAGACAACAAACACCTATGAGTGACTAAGAATCCTAGCTATGAAAAGTCCAGAAAGCAAACTATACCTCCCAAATCATAATTTTCTGAAAGGACACACCTATGAAAGGCTAAG